>NC_079508.1:68845745-69018245 GCF_030052815.1 Hevea brasiliensis
ATATAATTATATTTTAAATTCATAATTAACAAAATCAAAATAAATTTTCCTCAAAAGTTATTATTATATTTCTATTTTGATAATGACTATACGTGTTTGCATCTTTCAAATAATGATTAATAGGAAAATCTTTTTCTTTCAAAAAAAAAAAAGAAAAATATATTTTGGATTTTGTAACATCTTGATAAAAAAAAGTCTTAGTTATTTTAATTTTAGAGAAACTTTGATATATTATTATTTTTTTTAAATATATTCATTTCGCTAGTTTATTATTATTATAATTAATTTATATTTATAAAATGTATTTTAATTTTTATCTTTCTAATTTAATGAGACTTTACAAGAACAAATTCTCCGTGCTTCGCAGCTCTACAGTTTTTCATGGAATATTCCCCAGTAAAGTACTGTTGCATCATACTTTCACCCGTTTTGGATAAATTGGATACTTTCCCCAGTCAAGGCTTGTTTATCACCGGCGTCAGGACGGAGGGAGGTTAGGGCTAAGGGCCCTCTAAAATTTTAAAAACTTTTATGAGTATAGTGATAATTTTTTAAAAATAAATATTTTATAAAATAATTTACATTTTAATATTTAATATTTTATGAAGTATATAATTTAATCTATACATTATGAAAATCAAATAAATTAATTTCTCACTTTATAATCTATCAATAATATAATTTATATCATATCCCTCACAAGTTTCTAAAATTAAAAAATTATCCATAAATTTAATGTATATTTTTTAAATTACTATTTACCCTAGATAATTTTTAAAATTAAAATTTTAGTTTTTTTTTACAAAATTATTATTTGTCCCTATAATATTTTTATCTTTATGCAAATTTCATATAGTTTAATTTTGAAATCTTAATATTTTATATTTTTATTTTAGTCCCTATATTTTTATAAAAATTATTTATTATTTTCCCCTGAAATGATAAATTTCTAGTCCTATCTCTGTTTCAATTGAAATAATTAAATTATAAGGTAGTTTCTCACTTTTTAAATTATATATATATGGAGAGAGAGATCCATTAGACAAATATGAGTATGATAAAATATATCTAAAATTAGAATGATTAGAATAACTTTTATATTTTTTTTAATTAAATTTACTTTTTATTATTATTTTGAAAAAAATAAATTTGAAATAAATTAAACAAAATTTTCAATTTTAGGCCATTATAGTAAATCATAATATAAAACATTTACTATATTTTTAAATTAACAATAATTTTATTTAATTTTTAACAAATCAATTTTGTAAAAAAAAATTAAGATGCTTAATTTTATTATTATAGATTAATTGTAACAACAAAAAAATTTTCTTATCAATTTTTATTTATTTAACAAATAATATATTTTAAATAAATATTATTTAATTGGAACCTCGCTGGCACCAGAGCAAAAAGAAAGGAAGAGGGAGGAAGACGTGTGGACCATCGGGAAGAAAGGGTCTGTTGCTGTTTTGAAGAGGGAGGAAGACGTGTGGACCATCGGCACATGGCCTTATCTCTTTCCTTAAATTCCACGCATATACAAAATGGTGAAATTGCTATACTTAGTCACTAAGGATAGAAAATATGTTTTACAAAAATTATTTTTTTAAAAAAAATATTTTTCATAAATTTTTTTATTATTTAAGTGTAATATCAAATCAATAATATATGTTTATATCATGTATATATAAATATTTTTATATTTTAATAAAATTATTAAAATTTTAAAAATTACCTTTTATTCAATACGTTTAAGACTTTTTTATGAGAAGCATTTATATTTAATAAATATATAAATTCTATTTTAAATAATAAAAAACCCAAAATACCAGTCGCATGTTACCCCATATATTCATGTGGCAAGACCATGATTGGCGGAAGAAAAAGCTGACTATTGAAAGCTTGACTCGGAGTCAACTTAGAAAATACGATCGTTTAATTCTTTCGGTTCATCAAATGAATAAGCTAAACAGCAGAAAATTTGGACTGTTAATAAGATTAAAGTTCACAATACCATATCTAAAATTATATATATAAAAAAAAAAATCATTAGTCAACAGTAGACAATGAAGTCCATTATCCCCATGTCGAAATTTCAATATTATCATGAATCAGATATTGTATAAAATTCAATTTCCTTAATTTAATATAAATGATAGATTATTAGAAATTAAAAAAAAAACTATTTTTTTTATATAATTAAAATTTAAAATAAAATATTTAATCGGATTTGATATATAAAAATTTAATGGTTTTTATATGTAAATTATTATACAAATTATAAAAAGTAAATATCATATTTAATGAATAAAATAAATATTATTTTAAATATATTTAATAATTTTTCGATAATGAAGGTTAGTTAATGGGGTATATATTGATGCTAAGAATGATTAGTTTTGATATTTTTGTTTATGTATTATAGTCCATTCATTTAGATTATTATTATTATTATAATAATAATGTCACCATCTGAAAGGAACAATGTGGACAATTTTTCTTTGTTATATATATGCCTTCGTTTCAACGCCACCGCGTATTGGCGTCATAGAGATATCTTGTAGAATTTTCCACGCCTCTTAACGTTTTCTTGAAATATTAATTTAAATTTAATGAGCAGTTAACTCTAAAAAAATATAAGTTTATAAATATATTTTACAATAATTATAATTTATTTTTTTAATTATAAAGGTATAGATAATTTTAAAAAAAATTTAAATCAGAAATTCTTTTATTATTTGCATACGAGTATTTTTTTTTAATTTTTGAATATATTTTTAATAATTTTCTTTTATTTTCTATAGAAAATAAAAATTGAAATCTTAGATATGAAAAATAAAAAATTCTTTTCCATAAGTGAACAAATAAAATATGTATCATTAAATCAAAATATTATTTACTAAAAAATATATTTTGAATAAAAATTAAAAAAAAAATTAAATATAGTAAATGATTCAAATCTTACTATCTACAATACCAATAAATAGTTGATGAAAATTTTATCATGTAAAAAAAAAAAAAAGATATAATCATATGAATTTTATTTATTATCATGTGTACTGGGTCTTGAATTCACAAACAAAAGGGTCAGAAAAACCGACGGATTCTTGAACAAAACACTCCCAAGTCTTCAACCTTGTTTCTCGATGGATCATGGCAACATGGGATGTACAACTCCGTTTGTAGACTTGTAATCGATCAAGTCAAGCCAAACCAAAATTATCATTATCATCATGTATCAAATTTTCCTACAAATCAAACTGCTTCACGCAATCACCTCATCTCAATCTCATCATTAAACTAAACCAAAAGCCATCACCCACCACTATATATATCTCTAAAATATAGTAATTCAATTAATTCAATTTTTATAATTAAGTTAAATTTAATTTAATTATGTTCAATTTAATTTGATTTGAATCGAATATTCAGCTCTATAATCAAAACAGACGTGCAGGACCAGTACCATCTAGTCCATTTGCAAATTGCAACCCAATGCCCCATAGTTCTCGCTCTTGACTCTTCTTCTCTCCTCAATAGAATGGTCTTCCTTTTTTTTTTTTTTTTTTTTCACATCTAGTTTTCTTTTTGTCTATTTTTTTTGGTAATCTTTTCAAAGTTCATTAGTACGCTTAATTTTGAAAATTCATTTGTTCCCAATAGCCTTATCTCCCATTGTTAAATGTACCTATTCCTAGACTTGGTTTGATTTCATAGACTTCATCTCTTCTTCCATTACTTTAATCTACTTTTCTTTAATCAGGCATGTAAGAGCTTTATTTACATTTCTAGGTTCTTCATCTTCTAAAGCAACCATAAATGCTTCCCCTTTAATGTTAAAATGATGACGGGGAATGCTCTTTTGACTCGATCGGTGGAGTTAAGATTGATACATTGAATCATCAATCTTTATGATACTCTCATTCGGATATGCATTTATATCCATGTTAAGTTACACATATGTTATTACATGGATATATTACTTATACTATTAATAAATTTTATAATTAATAAACTCAGTATCTGACACATCTGCATTCAAACTATTTATTATCCAAATTATTTTTACAAGAAGGCAAAATTATTGTTTGTTCCTTCTTTAGCTTTCAAAGCAGGTGCTCTAAAGTCCAACGATTTGAATATGGATTCAAAATTGACGAATGAAGAGATACATCTTATGGTATTATTTATGGCTTTCTACCTAAGAGTACTGGTAAGGTGATCACAAAGGAGATCGGCAAAAACTCAGTCTGGTATCCCCTCCCTAGTTATAAGGCATCAATGGGTTAAGAGAAGCCTAGCTCGGGTTCCTGGCGTCTTCAGGTGCCAGAACCCTTAATTTAAGGTTCTTGCGATATACGATCGTAATAAATATTTTAAGAGGTCGGGGGAGAGTTCTTACCCGATCCTCATTCAAACAAAAACACAGGAGATCGGAGGAGAGTTCTTATCCGAGATCCTTCATAAAAATCTAAATTACATACTTAAAGAGATCGGAGGAGAGTTCTTATCCGATTCTCAACCAAAAATTTTAATAAATATATGGAGATCGGATGAGAGTTCTTATCCGAGATTCCTCATGCTAAACTCTAAATTACATACTTAAAGAGATCGGAGGAGAGTTTTCATCCGATTCTCAACTAAAAACTTTATTAAATATGTGGAGATCGGAGGAGAGTTCTTATCCAAGATCCCTCTTTAAAATCCTAAACCGAATACTTTAAGAGGTCTGGCGAGAGTTCTTACCCGATCCTCATTCAAATAAAACGCGGAGATCGGAGAAGAGTTCTTATCCGAGATCCTTCACCAAATTTTAAACCAAAAGAGATCGGGGGAGAGTTCTTACTTGATTCTCACTTAAATTAAAACAGGGAGATCGGAGGAAAGTTCTTATCCGAAATCTCCCAATTCCTAATAAAATACATCTAAAGATCGGGAGAAGTTCCCTGCCCGTGCTCTTTTAACAAAATCTAAAATTAAAACAAAGCAACCCCAATACACAAGACAAATTCACTCAAACATTTATTCACCAAAGGGTTATCTCACGAACTTGTGTTCCTGGGCAACCCAAAATAAGTGAAATATCAAACAGTCCTTCATTCCGCGCAAAGGATTAATATCATCATTATCCCAATCCCCTAATTACCCTTTTAATTTATGAAAGAACATAAGATTAAATCTGTTTACCCTCATTGAGGGACGAGGCGGGGTGCCTAACACCTTCCCCGCCCGTATATGGACCCCGAACCTGGAATCTCTGTTTTCGAAGTGGTTTCTTTTAATTTATTTTTACAAATGGTTTTCTTTAATTTCCCTCAAAATTAAAGTGGCGACTCCTCACTCTTTCCCACTTCGGTGAGTGTTCGTCCAGGCGACCGCAAAATACCTTGCGACAACCGTGTTAAATGGGTTATTTCGTGTTAAATGGGTCGTGTCGTGTTGAATACACCTAATACAATTTAATATTAAACGTATCGTGTCGTATCGTGTAACTCGTATAATAGAATAGTCGTGTTCGTGTGTAAATTTTTGACACGATTTGTTAATCGTATCGTGTTCATGTCGACTTTAATCGTATTCGTGTCGCGTGTTGACACGACACGAACACAACCTATCAACCCGAATTGCCACCCCTACTTTTAAGGACAGTCCACCAAACACCATGACAAGGCATAAACTTGATTTCCAATGCTAATGAGTTATCGTCAATCAGATCGCACCTAACAACGCATATATATTGTTAATAATTATCATATAATTATATTTAATATATAGGCATTAAAAAAACTCAAAAATCTCACCAAACGATTTAGATCGTCTGATGATCACCTTTTCTAAACGGTATCTGATCGGAACAAAGTTTGTTTCATCTTGAAAGTTTTGTTGTGTTGAGATCAACGATGATCTTGAATCTTTGATCCGACGTCAAATCATCAGGAAATTGGCCGAAGAGCCACTGCCAAACTCATCTCTCTCTGTCTCTCTCTCTCTCTACAAAGCTCCATTTTCTGTGATTCTTGTTGGAAAAGAAAACCCTCTCACCCAGGAACCTAGTGCCATCGATGATAGGCCATTTGGCCATCAGAAATGGTCGGAGGAACCATTTGAAGTTTTGGCTCTAACTTGCTATTCCTTTTTTTTCACGCCGCTGCTGCTCGCCATTCACCAAACCAAGGCGTCGCCGGTGGTTGCTGGAGGGACGACGATTAGCTTAGAACCTCGCCAGGGCTAGAGCTGGTCTCGTCGAAGCAAAAAGAAAGGGAGAGGGACGAAGACGTGAGGGAGAGAGAGACCATCGGGAGGGGGAGGGGCCTATTGCAGTTTTGAAATTTTGATTTTTTTTCCTTTTTTTTTTTTTTTACTTTCAATTACATCATCACTCCCTTAACATTTCTAATTTATCCGCTAGGTTCTTTTTCTCTCCTCAAATAGGTTCAACTATTTTAATTATATTTAAATTAAATAAAACTTTGACAATAATAATAATATATTAAAAAAATTTAATTATTATTACATATAATATAATTTAATCTTAAATAACTTTAATAATAATAATAATAATAATACATACATACAAAATAATATTCATTTAAAAAATATCATGAAGAAAAAATTAATTTAACATAATAAATAAAATAATAATAAATATAATTTAAAAAACTGTTCAAAATTTTATTTAATTATTAAAAAAAAATTAAGATTAAAATATATTAAATTTAATTTAAAAAATTCTCCAAAATATCAAGCGAGAAATATCCAAGATCCGTCCACGAAACTAAGGATGGGGCAGACCGGCAGACACAACACATGGCCTTTTCTCCTTCTTTAAATTCCACGCATGTACCTAATTCGTTACTCCAAAATGGTGAAATTGCTATGCTTAGTCTCTGAGGATAGAAAATATGTTTTTATTTTTTTAAACAAATATTTTTTTATTTTTTATTATTATTTAAGTGTAATATCAAATCAATAATATATATTTATATTATGTATATATAATTATTTTTATATTTTAATAAAATTATTAAAATTTTAAAAATAATTTTTTTATAAAAAAATCATTTTTAATTAAAAATAACATAATTTTCTTTTTTATTAAAAAAAATATTTTCTATTAATTAATTTTTTTCAATATATTAAATACTAAAAAAAAAAATGTGACAACCTATTTTTCTGCAAAATAAACAGAGAGTTTAAATTTTATACTAAAGGACTATAAAATTCAATACATATAAAGACTTTTTTATGAGAAATATTTATATTTAATAAATTTCTATTTTAAATAATAAAAAACCCAAAATACCGGTCGAATGTTACCCCATATATTTATGTGGCAAGGCCATGATTTGCGGAAGAACAAGCTGACTTTTAAATGCTTGACTTGGAGTCAACTTAGACGGTAGGATCATTTAATTCTTTCAGCTAACGAAATGAACAAATCAGACCAGCACTTTTACTTGCCCTGTAGCAATAATTATGAGGTTGTCTTCTGCTCTTGAAGGATCTACTCCGGCCCGTCTATAACCAGATGGGAGTGAATTAAATAAATTAAATTAAATTAAATTACTTTAATTTAATAATTTAATTTAATTTTTAAAATAATTTAATTTTACATTTTAAAAATTTTAATTATTTTAATTCGATTTGATTTTGAAGAAAAAAAATAATTGAATTAAATCGAATCAAATTATTTTATTAATTTTTAAATTAATTTATTTTTATAATAAATTTGTGAATTATATATAATTTTATATGTATAAATTATTTAATTTCATTGATTAATAATTATTAGGTTCAAATTAAAGTCAGAATCAGATTAAATAATTTAAAAATTAAGTCTAAAGTAAAAAATCCATTCAAACTTAAAAATCAATTGGTTCAAACTAAATCAAACCGAATCAAAATAGAATGATTTAATTCGATTTCTAAAATATAATAATTTAATTATTTCAATTTTCATAATTTAATTTAATTTAATTTAATTAGGTTCGATTTGATTTGATTTGAATTAAATATTCAGCTCTATAATCAAAACAGACGTGCAGGACCAGTACCATCTAGTCCATTTGCAAATTGCAACCCAATTCCCCATAGTTCCCGCTCTTGACTTTTCTTCTCTCCTCGTTAGAATGGTCTTCCTTTCTTTTTTTTTTTTTTTTCACATCTAGTTTTCTTTTTGTCTATTTTTTTTGGTAATCTTTTCAAAGTTCATTAGCACGCTTAATTTTGAAAATCCATTTGTTCCCAATAGCCTTATCTCCCATTGTTAAATGTACCTATCCCTAGACTTGGTTTGATTTCACAGACTTCATCTCTTCTTTCATTACTTTAATCTACTTTTCTTTAATCAGGCATGTAAGAGCTTTATTTACATTTTTAGGTTCTTCATCTTATAAAGCAACCATAAATGCTTCCCCTTTAATGTTAAAATGATGACCGGGAATGCTCTTTTGACTCGATCGGTGGAGCTGAGATTGATACATTGAATCATCAATCTTTATGATACTTTTACTCGGATATGCATTTGTATCCATATTAAGTTACACATATGTTATTACATGGATATATTACTTATATTATTAATAAATTTTATAATTAATAAACTCAATATCTGACACGTCTGTATTCAAATTGTTTGTTATCCAAATTATTTTTACAAGAAGGCAAAATCATTTTTGTTCCTTCTTTAGCTTTCAAAGCAGGTGCTCTAAAGTCCAACGATTTGAATATGGATTCAAAATTGATGAATAAAGAGATACATCTTATGGTATTATTTAAGGCTTTCTATAAAAACAAGGAAGCAACTTATATATATATATATGTTATCTACTAATAATTAATTCATTTAGCAAATAAAAATGTGAAATTTAATGAAATTAATATTAATGAAATAAAATTTGATATCCGAGTTTCTATTTTATAACACAATATAATGAAATAATTCAATATCATTGTCACGACCTAACCTATGGGCCGGACCGGCACTAGGACCTGGGCCAGCCTAAAGCCCCCGAGGCCCGTAGTAAGCCTAACTGTTCATTAACCCAACTCTAAGGCCCATTTGGGCCCAAATTCAAGAAAACAAACAGACAGAGTCCGGCCATAAAATGGACTTTCCAACGGGGAGTTTTCGACTCACCCGACCTGTAAACACAATAAATACTCAATTGGGGAGCTTAGCTCACCCTCCACAGACTCATCAGCATAAAAATAAATGGGAGCTCAGCTCCCTCATCCAATCCATCCAACATGCATAGAATATTAAGTTTACAGGTCCAAAAATAATAATTTAGTTTACAGACCCAAATCAAATAAACATTTCTAATACATGCGGAAATTCTAAGATTTAACAAGTTTATACAAACAGTAGTAATCGACCTGCGAGGGAGAAAGCAGGTTAACCTCAAAAATATCCTCCTGTGGCCTGGAAAAATTTTTGAACAGGAGTGAGCGTTCGACTCAGAGAGTAAAATATCAATTTTAACCATAATCTCTATAACTATCTAAAACTAATGCAACCTGTGGAGTGAAATGCAACATCAACAACATTTTCACATCATAACATCAAAAAGGTAATTTGGAGCACTCACGCACCCTGTAACATCAATCATAATATATGGGAGCTGATCCCCTATACAGCTCTCTTAAATCCAACCTGGTGCCAGCGAAGAACTCAGCTCGGACTTCCACTTAATAACCAAATCGGGGGTCCCAGCGAAGAACTCAAGCCGTGACTACCCCCCGAAGGATCGGGTCCCAGCGAAGAACTCAAGCCGTGACTACCCGTCCTATCCATAGTCCACACCACATCACACGCACGCCAACGCACGCACACTGCTCCAAATTACCACAACAACACTCATGGCACGTTAACAGTTATGAATGCAACATAAATCGTGCCTAGAGTTTAACTACATAAATATATGCATATAAGTGATGCATGGGCATGCTGAACATATAATAATATCGAAATTACAATTAAAATTAATATTTTACTCACAGACTTGATGGTGGTCACCGGTAAGGCGGAGGAAGAAGGTCGTCACTCACGACAATTTTATTACAATCATTTAATAAATTTGACTCAATACAAACAAAGAAAAGACCAAATACGTCCTAAGTCGTGCCGAAAATCCGGCAGAGTCTCCCCTATACCTAGGACCTACCCAACCTGCAAAAGGGCTCAAAACACACTTCTATACTCACAATCCATATATCCACAACTTAATCACATCACACAGCCCCTTCTGGGCCCATCAAATCAGTCATTCATCACAATATGTAAAATTTCAATTTAGTCCTTAAAATTGACCATTTTTGCAAAACTGCCCAAACAAGCTCTAAAAATTCTAAAATTTTGCCCCGCGGTCCTTAGCAATATTACTAAGCTATTGCAAAAAGAATCATAATTTTCTAAGCTACCACGAATATTTTATGGATTTTTAATCTTATTTAAGCGCTAGAAAATTACGAAAAAGCAAGATTCGGGTTTACCTTTGCCTATTCTGACTTTGGGAACGCGCTCGGGACATCTGACAATGGGGGGCTAGCCAAAGCCTCGATCCAATTCGGAGACTTTTCCGGTAACGGGTCTGTCTGGCCGGAAATTCACAGACTCGGACAACTGTCGAATTTCCTCGAATTGAGGATACCTACACGAAGCCCATAACACGGGGGTTAGCACATAAATTTTTCAGAATTTTCTAAGCTCATTAAATGCTCGGAAAAACACTGCGAAGTTCCGTGGGACCCACCGAAAAACGATGTCGAAAAAATTTGAAATTTATGTCGCCACGAAGCTCTCGACGAGTGGAGCGTTCTGGTACTCTCTGTTTTCTCGTGGGATTCACGGTTTTCGAGAAATCTAGCCCAAAAATCGAAATGGGCTAAAAATTCCCGAGCAAAAATCGGACAAACCGCTCGATGGATTTCGGTGTTCTTGATGTCTATGGAAAGCTCTCGTCGAGTAGATGATTTTAGACACAAGACCCGGTCCAATTGGTGGCCGGATCGGCCGGATTTTGGCCGGGGAAGTCGAAACATCGCGCGCGAGGGCGTTGCGCGTTCCGACCGTTTGGGCGGCCGGTGCCGGGAGGTGGGGTCGGCGCCGGCGAGGTGGGGAGGCAGGGGGAGGTGGCTGGCTGACGGCAAGGGCAGGAGGAGAGAGAAAAGAGAGAGAGAAGGAAGAGAGGTCGACGCGCGCGGGGAAGGGAAGAAGAAAAAGAAAAAGGCCGGTCCGATTCGACCGGTCCGATCCGGTCCTGTTCGATTCGGCCGGTCCGATTCAAGATACAAAATTTTGAATTTTTACTCTGCCTCGAGACCGAAAACGAGGTCCAAAAATTCCGAAAAAATTCCAGAAAACTCAGAAAAATACGTAGACTCCAAATATATTTTTAGTTTTGCCACGTGGTCTTTAAATTAATTTTTAAAAATCATCAAAGTTTATATTTTCGGAAAATCGAACCCAATTTTTAAAATCCGAAAAATCTCAAAAAAAATTCCTAAAATTTAAACAAAATTAAAATACCAAAAATGCTCATAAAATTTAAAATTTTGGGGTGTTACAATCATAAGGTGTGACAAAATTTTTACGTTGGTTGTCAACTCTCTTCTTTTATCTGGGGTTGAGACCGGTTAAACGCAAACTACTTGGGCGGAGTTAATGAAATAATTTAATAATTTTTTTCTTTTAAATAATACTGCATTAATATATATAAAATAAGCTTTATTTAACTAAAATTTTTTCACTTAGGACTATCAAATTTATATTTAATGAATTTGAAATTAATAATATTTAAATTATCAAATTACATTACACAAATATTTTTTTTCCTGAGATTATGCGAACATTTCAGCTAGAAATTTGTTTTATATACTTAATTTATCATAAATTTAATATATAATATATATCATGAGATTTATATATAAAATAAATAATATTTATATAATTATATTTTAAATTCATGATTGATATAATCAAAATAAATTTTCCTCAAAAGTAATTATTATATTTCTATTCTGATAATAAAAAAAAAGAAATTATATATAATATTATTTTTTTTTTGTAAAAGAAAGTGCAATAATAAGAATTTATAATTAATAAATTAATATATAAATTTTAGACTTTGCATACAAAATAAAACAGCGTAGACATATAGCAACTAGTAATAGATCAACCGATGCTAAGTAATTCGTTTTTCAATCTTACAGTCCAATGGTGAGGGTTAAAATTTTTTTAATTATTTTTAAATATAATTAAAAAAAAATTATTTAATTTTTATAATTAAAATATATAAAATTTAATTTCAAATTATTTTTAATATTATCTAATTAATAGTTTAAATATATATATATATATATATATATATATATATATATTTTTTTTTTTTTTTAATAACAGTTTTAACGATAATACTTAATACCTTGTTACAAGAATAATAATCATACTATTTTAACCTCCACCAACCTGTATTTGGAGGCCGCCCCCAACAACCCCAACCCCCCCCCCCCCTTAGGGTGAAGTCCTCGCTAATTAATGCCATTGGAAGTCAGAAGTCTTGGATCGTTTCTTTATCGAGTCGAAAATGGAAAATTAAACCCACATTGCTTTGGTGGCCCAAACTCGATTGTCAATGTTTTTCTTTTGCATAGAAATCGTGGCAGTCTTTAGCAAAATTCCAAGTAAAAATTCCAATTTCATACGACAAAACCCAACTATAAATCTAGCACCAACAAATCACATAAGCATTTTTAAGCTGAAACGATGAGTCTCATCAATACTCTTCCTCACATTCTCCTTTCTCTTACCCTCTTTTTCACTACTATCCATGCAGCCACTTTTGATGTTGTGAACCAATGTACCTATACAGTTTGGGCTGCAGCCTCACCTGGGGGTGGGCGTCGTCTAGATTCAGGCCAGACCTGGACATTTGACGTAGCACCAGGCACCACAATGGCTCGAATTTGGGGCCGAACCAATTGCAACTTTGATGGCAACGGATGTGAGACTGGTGATTGTAACAAGGCTCTAGAATGCCAAGGCTGGGGTTCACCACCAAATACCTTGGCCGAGTTTGCACTCAATCAGGCCAACAACTTGGACTATCTAGACATATCTCTTGTTGATGGCTTTAACATCCCAATTGATTTCAGCCCCACTACCGGTGACTGTCGTGGAATCCGATGTGCAGCTGATATTAATGGACAGTGCCCAGCTTATCATAAATTTAATATATAATATGCATCATAAAATTTATATAAAATAAATAAAATTTATATAATTATATTTTAAATTCATGATTGCCCAAATCAAAATAAATTTTCCTCAAAAGTTATTATTATATTTCTATTTTGATAATCACTATACGTGTTTGCTTCTTTCAAATAATGATTAATAGGAAAATTTTTTCTTTCAAAAAAAAAAAAGAAAAATATATTTTGGATTTTGTAACATCTTGATAAAAAAAGTCTTAGTTATTTTAATTTTAGAGAAACTTTGATATATTGTTATTATTTTTAAATATATCCATTTCGCTAGTTTATTATTATTATAATTAATTTATATTTATAAAATGTATTTTAATTTTTATCTTTCTAATTTAATGACTTTACAAAAACAAATTCTCCGTGCTTTCGTAGCAAAGTTTCGTGTATCATATCTTTAAAACAAATTTTAATTCAAGAGCAAAACTACTCGGAGATAAAAGGTCATCCCCCCCCTAGACAATTTTTAAATTACTATTTACCCTAGACAATTTTTAAAATTAAAATTTTAGTTTTTTTTACAAAATTATTATTTGTCCCTCCAATATTTTTATCTTTGTACAAATTTCATATAGTTTAATTTTGAAATCTTAATATTTTATATTTTTATTTTAGTCCATATATTTTTATAAAAATTATTTATTCTCTTGTCACGACCCAACCTATGGGCCGGACCGGCACTAGGACCTGGGTCAGCCTAAAGCCCCCGAGGCTCGTAGTAAGCCTAACTGTTCATTTACCCAATTCTAAGGCCCATTGGGCCCAAATTCAAGAAATCAAACGGACAGAGTCCGGTCATAAAATGGACTTTCCAACGGGGAGTTTTCGACTCACCCGACCTGTAAACACAATAAATACTCAATTGGGGAGCTCAGCTCACCCTCCACATACTCATCAAAGATAAAAATAAATGAGAGCTCGGCTCCTCATCCAATCCATCAAACATGCATAGAATATTAAGTTTACAGTCCAAAATAATAATTTAGTTTCTGCACCCACATCAAATAAACATTTCTAACACATGCGGAAATTCTAAGATTTAACCAAATTATACAAACATTAGTAATCGACATGCGAGTGAGAAAGCAGGTTAACCTAAAAAATTATCCTCCTGTGGCCTGTAAAATTTTTTGAACATGTGTTAGCGTTATACTAATAGAGTAATATATGAATTTTAACCATAATCTCTATAACTATCTAGTACTAATGCAACCTGTGGAGTGAAATGCAACAGCAACAACATTTTCACATCATAACATCAAAAAGGTAATTTGGAGCACTCACGCACCCTGTAGCATCAATCATAATATATGGGAGCTGATCCCCTATCTGACTCTCTTAAATCCAACTTTGGTGCCAAGAACTCAAGCGGACTTTCTCTTAATAAACCAAATCGAGGGTCCCAGCGAAGAACTCAAGCCGTGACTACCCCTCGAAGGATCGGGTTCCCAGCGAAGAACTCAAGCCGTGACTACCCGTCCTGTCCATAGTCCACACCACATCACACGCACACCAACGCACGCACACTGCTCCAAATTACCACAACAACATCATGGCACTTTAACAGTTATCAATGCAACATAAATAGTGCCTAGAGTTTAACTACATAAATATATGCATATAAGTGATGCATGGGCATGCTGAACATATAATAATATCGAAATTACAATTAAAATTAATATTTTACTCACAGACTTGACGACAATCACTGTGGCGGCTGGGCGGAGGAAGAAGGTCATCTGGCTCACACGACAATTTTATTACAATCATTTAATAAATTTGACTCAATACAAACAAAGAAAAGACCAATACGTCCTAAGTCGTGTAGAAAATCCAGTGAGTCTCCTATACCTAGGACCTACCCAACCTGCAAAATGGCTCAAAACACACTTCTATATTTACAATCCATATATCCACAGCTCAATCATATCACACAGCCCCTCCTGGGCCCATCAAATCAATCATCCATCAGAGTATGTAATATTTCAATTTAGTCCTTATAATTGACCATTTTTGCAAAAACTGCCCAAATAAGCTCTAAAAATTCTAAAACTTTGCCCCACGGTCCTTAGCAATATTACTAAGCTATTGCAAAAAGAATCATAATTTTCTAAGCTACCACGAATATTTTATGGATTTTCAATCCTATTTAAGCACTAGAAAATTACGAAAAAGCAAGGTTCGGGTTTACCTTTGCCGATTCCGACTTTGGGAACGCGCTCGGGATGTCTGACAATGGGGGGCTAGCCAAAACCTCGGTCCAATTTGGAGACTTTTCCGGTAACGGGTCTGTCTGGCCGGAATTTCGCAGACCCGGTCAACTGTCGAATTTCCGCGAATCGAGGATACCTACACGAAGCCCATAACACGGGGGTTAGTACATAAATTTTTTCATAATTTTCTAAGCTTATTAAATGCTCGGAAAAACACTGCAAAATTCCGTGGGACCCACCGAAAAACGGTGTCGGAAAAATTCGAAATTTATGTTGCCGCGAAGCTCTCGACGAGTGGAGCGTGCTGGTACCCGCAGTTTTCTCGTGGGATTCACGGTTTTCGAGAAATCTAGCCCAAAAGTCGAAATGGGCTAAAAACTTCCCGAGCAAAAATTGGACAAACCGCTGGATGGATTTCGGCGTTCTTGGTGTCTATGGAAAGCTCTCGCCGAGTAGATGATTTTAGACACAAGACCCGGTCCAATTGGTGGCCGGATCGGCCGGATTTTGGCCGGAGAAGCCAGAACGCCGTGCTTTCGAGGGAGGGAATTCGCGCGCGGTTTCCGGCCGTTCTGCAGCGGCCAGGTGCCGGGAGGTCGGGTGGCGGCCGTCGGTGGGGTGGCGAGGAGGTGGTGGCCAGGGGAGGGAGGAGAGAGAAAAGAGAGAGAAAAGGAAGAGGGAACGACGCGTGGGGGAGGAAGAAAAAGGGAAGGGAGCCGGTCCGATTCGATCGGTCCGATCCGGTCCGGTTCGATTCGGCCGGTCCGATTCAAGATACAAAATTTTGAATTTTTACTCTGCCTCGGGACCGAAAACGAGGTCCAAAAATTTCGAAAAAATTTCAGAAAACTCAGAAAAATACGTAGACTCCAAATATATTTTTAGTTTTGCCACGTGGTCTTTAAATTAATTTTTAAAAATCATCAAAGTTTATATTTTCGGAAAATCGAACCCGATTTTTAAAATCCGAAAAATCTCAAAAAAATTCCTAAAATTTAAATAAAATTAAAATACCAAAAATGCTCATAAAATTTAAAATTTTGGGGTGTTACATCTCTCCTCTCAAATGATAGATTTCTAGTTCTCCTAAAATTTAAAATTAAGTAAATATTTTTTTTCTGAGATTTTGCAAACATTTTAGCTAGAAAATTTTTATATATACTTAATTTATCATGAATTTAATAAATAATAAATATCATGAGATTTATATAAAAAATAAATAAATTTTATATAATTATATTTCAAATTCATGATTGATCAAATTAAAATAAATTTTCCTCAAAAGTTATTATTATATTTCAATTCTGATAATGACTCTACGAGTGTGGGTCTTTCAAATAATGACTAACCGTAAAATCTTTTTCTTCAAAAAAAAAAAAAAGAAAAATATATTTTAAATTTTGTGGCATCCTGATAAAAAAGTCTTAGTTATTTTAATTTTAGAGAAACTTTAATATATTATTATTTTTTAAAAAATATATCAATTTTGCTAATTTATTTTCATTATAATAATTAATTTATATTTATAAAATGTATTTTAATTTTTATCTTTCTAATTCAAAGAGACTTTAAAAAACAATTTCTCCATGCTTCGCAGCTCAACAGTTTTTCTTGAAATATTCCCCATTAGATTCTCATATTTTATTAAATTTAATTATTTAATCACTACTTTTTTAAAATTGAATTAAAATGTCAATGTATTTTGTAAAATAAATCTCTTTAATTTTTTTTATTATATTTTTAATAAAGAAAATATTAATCAATTTATTTTAATCTAAATCATAAAGACAGTTAAAATTAAGTGATTAAATAATATAAGTAATTAAAACTATGGAAATTAAACAGTATAAATATCTAAGGCTAAATAGATAAAATTATTTTAATTGAATTTTAAAAAAATAACTAAATAATTGATCTTAGCCAATTATAAACCTAATAGTAATTTATTTATTTATTTATTTATTTTAGGTCTTTTAACTGTTCCCACTTTCATTTTCTTGCTTTTTCCTATCCCCCATGTCTTTATAGACTATTTAGATTTTATCATATCAGTATATAAAAAATTTAAAGTCACTTTTGAACGATTAAATTAAATTGAGTTTATGTGATGCCAATTTTCATATAGCAAAGAACCTTTTGAACAATTTATTCAAAAGTTATGTTTGTTTCATGAAAAATAATTTTTATATGAAAAATATTTTTTATCATGAAAATATTTTTTATTATTTTATTATAATATTAAATTAATGATATGTATTTATTATATATATATATATATATATATATATATATATATATATATATATATATATAAATAAAAGTATGTCTACATTTTAATAAATTTATCAAAATTTAAAAAATAAAAAATAACTTTCTCTCTTTAAAAATAAAAGTCATTTTTTTTAAATATAACTTAATTTTCTCTTTGATTAGAAAAATATTTTCTGTTAATTAATTTTTTTGAGTATTCCAAATACTAAAAATATATAAAAAATATTTTAAAAAAATATTTTCTGTGAAACAAATGGAGCCAAAAATCAATTTTTCATACTTAATAAAATAAATTTTATTATTAAAAATAATAATTTTAACATTAAATAATTTTTATCTATATATTTTTAATTATTTTTATTTTAAAAAATAATATTTTATTATTAAACTTTCAATATAAAATAGCATTTGCTCAAAAATGTTTTTATTATTAATTACAATAAATATTATGTGTGAATTTTATAATGATTAAAAATAAAAATATTTATTATGAATATTGAGGATGAATAAAAATAGCTGTCTAAATAATGAAGAACATCTCACAAAATTCACCTCTTATAGATCGATACTAGTGATGAATATTGAGGAGCTGTTCTTCTAAAAAAAAAAAGAAGGTAAAAGACATATATGCGATCATACTAGCGGATAGTTCTCTAAAAAATGATGAGTTATCCATGATGATAAAAAAATAATACTCTATGAAATGAAATTTAAATTTTTTTGATTCTATTTTTTATTGTCAGAGTGAACAGAGAATTGATTTAAAGCAGAAAAAATTATTATCTCTCAAAAAATAATTTATTATAAATTTAAATATATTATGCACTTGATCAAAGAAATTAGAGTGAATTGACTGCAATTAATCTTTTTATTTATCAAATTTTAAATAAAAGTGAGTCGAAATATAAAATAATTTTTTTTTATAAATTTTCCTACAAACAAATATTGAAAAAAAAATGTCTCATTAAGCTTAAAATCAATTTTTCATCACATAAGCCCTTATACTTTCCTAATTAAGTCTAACCAAATTTATACTTAATAAAATAATAATTTTTTATTAAAAATAATAATTTTAACATTAAATAATTTTTATCTATATATTTTAAATTTTTTTAATTTAAAAAATAATATTTTATTATTAAAAAAATTATATTTTATTAAATATAAATTTATTCGATCTTATCAAAAATTATAATTACTTATTTAACTCTAAACTTAATTTTTAAAAACATTATTAGCCTTCCTCGTTAATCATTCACTCTCCCTATAAGATGCACAGATACCCAAAGGGCAGAGATCCAAGAACTCATTTCAATCTAAATTCCTGTTGAGTTTTAAGTCTTTTCTTTTCGCTTTTGGATTCAATTCTGGTCCAAAATTGCCTCTAGGAACTGTTGAAGTCCTACTTGTTGGTGCTAAGGGTCTTGAAAACACTGATTTTCTCAGTAAGTTCAAATATATCTCGAAAAAATTTTTCGTTGTTTATTTGTTTGTTGATTATAAAATTGAGATGTGGGTTTTCAATAATGAGATCATTATGTCCATAATGAGTGATGTTAATAGATATTCATAAGCCTCTCTCTTTTATTTGTTCTACCTTTTGTGTGTTGTTCTTGATCTGTAATTTTCTTTACATCGACCATTTTCCTTGTAGCTGAATCAATCGCTTTGGCCTACCAGTGGAATGTTGTTTAGGTGTTTTTCCCTAATAATAATAATTCTGGATTGATTTTTGACGAGGTTAAAATTTTATGTGAGCAGATGGCGTGGACCCTTATGTCGTCCTCGCTTGCCGTACCCAGGAGCAGAAAAGCAGTGTTGCTTCAGGTATTTATGTCTCTAATCGCTCTGAATTCTTAGCTGCATTTCTAATTTTTACTTATCAGATTAGATTAGAAAAGATCAAGTAATATGTTAATACTTGCTTTGGTGTGGTAAGCACAAGAGATTATTGGCAAAACTATGCCTTCAATATGTATGCAATTGGCCTTGCAGTCAAGTGGAGCGTTTGTACCCAAGATGGAGATCATACCCTTCTCCTTAAAATTTCTGTTGTGCAAAAGAAAAGTTATACAATTTTGTGCAATATTGACAAATATAAAATCCTACAGGGAAAGGGAGTGAACAAGAATGGAATGAGAAATTCTCATTTGAGGTATCAGATGGTGACACAGAACTCACATTGAAAATCATGGACAGTGATGTTGGTGCTGCAGATGATTTTGTTGGAGAAGCAACGTGAGTGCAAGTTCCCCATCTATATGTAACAAATTAGAATCTTCATAAATTCGGTTGAATTTTCTATGCAACACTGAAAATATAAAATATTGATTACGGGTTCTGTGATCCATTCAGCATTCCACTTGAGCCATTGTTTTTGGAAGGAAACCTCCCATCTACGGCGTACAAAGTTGTCAAAGAACAAGAATACAAGGGAGAGATTACAGTGGGCCTCACCTTCACCCCAGAGGTAATTACTGTGTTTCTACCTAAGCATAAGGAAAAGGGGAAGAGTGTAGGATTATTGAAGATGATTCAGTTGTCGATTACTTTACTCCAAGTTAGCAAATCATGTTAAGTCACTTCTTCTTAGTTTATGTCTTCGTGGACAAACATTGAATCGATAGATAAATATAGTTTTTCTAGTTTTTCCAGGCCGTAATGATAATAGTGTTGTTTCTTATTCCTCATTCTAGTATTGTGAAAACCGTGGTTTCCAGGTAGAGATGGACAACGTCGGAGTGGATGGATACGATTTTCGGTTATAATATTAACTAGCATCTTGGTGTGGAAATGGCAAGGACTGCTTTTGGTTTGGAGATGGCAAAGAGACTCTGTTTTTAACGTCGATGTGTTGTGAGAACTTGTTTTGATGTTGCAAATAATACCGATGTGTTTTAAGAACCTTTTGGTGTTGATTGATTTGGATTTGTGTTTGGCATTAATAATAGTAATTGTTTTTTTTTTTATATGTCTCAACAATTTTAATCAGAAAGTGTTAAAAAATTTAAATCATATTTTAATTATAAAACTCTAAAATAATAAAATAATTTTATTTTTCGTTCCCATGCCATGTTTTCCTTCAAAATAATATGGTCTACGAAATCGTTTTCAGTGCAAGCCTTGCTGCTGGCTATATTGAACAATATGGAAAACTTAAGCGAGACAAAGGCATAGGAGTCCTCCATTTTCATGAAGACTGTACAAATGTGTGTAAAAATACTAAACAATACAAAACTATATAAACTACAAGACTAATAGATTAAGAAAATTATGGTCAAATGCTTCCTGCAAAATCATGAATCCTCTGTTCATTACACACATGGGGAAAATAAATCGTTTGGATCCTTGATGCTTCACTTTAAGAAAAGCCAAAAAAAAAAAAAGAAAAAGAACTTCGTTTTCTATTCATTGCCGTGAAAATGGAAGAAAGTACAACATGAACATATTGCATTTGGGAAAACTTTCGCACAGTTGTCGCCCCTACATCTTCTGAACAAACTACCAAAGTTGAAAGACTATTTTACAACGGTTCAAATTATAGTCAATATCATATTACAAAAGCTAAAATACAACCACAAAGGTTATTGTTGAAAAGGCTGCGTATTATCACAGATAATTATAATACCTAAACTGGTAACAATTACCTTGACTCTAGGAGTTCACCCTCCCACGCAGTCCCTTATTCTCCTTCAAGTGTGGCGGTTGTTGAGAACCAACGCTACTGCAACTTGGTAAGCTCACACTTCCTGACGGCACGAAGGAAGGACTATTCAAGGGTACTTGTGTCTGGGAAGCAAGTTGCTTCTCCGGAGCATCAAAGTGAACTGATATATCAGTTTGAAAAAGCTGGGTAAGCCAAAATCAGGAAGTGCCAAACTACCATCCTTCAGGGTCTGAGAAGCGTCAACTGGTTGCTGAAAGTAACTTTCCTCAGGGTTTGAGAAGTGTCAACTTGTTGCTGTAAGTAATCCACCCTCTGGTTTTCAGATTTTGCAAACATTTTAGCTAGAAAATTTTTATACATACTTAATTTATCATGAATTTAATAAATAATAAATATCATGAGATTTATATAAAAAATAAATAAATTTTATATAATTATATTTCAAATTCATGATTGATTAAATTAAAATAAATTTTCCTCAAAAGTTATTATTATATTTCAATTCTGATAATAACTATACGTGTGTGGGTCTTGCAAATAATGACAAACCGTAAAATCTTTTTCTTCAAAAAAAAAAAGAAAAATATATTTTAAATTTTGTGGCATCCTGATAAAAAAGTCTTAGTTATTTTAATTTTAGAGAAATTTTAATATATTATTATTTTTTTAAATATATCAATTTTGCTAATTTATTATCATTATAATAATTAATTTATATTTATAAAATGTATTTTAATTTTTATCTTTCTAATTCAAAGAGACTTTAAAAAACAAATTCTCCATGCTTCGTAGCTCAACAGTTTTTCTTGAAATATTCCCCATTAGATTCTCATATTTTATTAAATTTAATTATTTAATCACTACTTTTTTAAAATTGAATTAAAATGTCAATGTATTTTGTAAAATAAAACTCTTTAATTTTTTTTATTATATTTTTAATAAAAAAAATTAATCAATTTATTTTAATCTAAATCATAAAGACAGTTAAAATTAAGTGATTAAATAATATAAATAATTAAAACTATGGAAATTAAACAGTATAAATATATAAGGCTAAATAGATAAAATTATTTTAATTGAATTTTAAAGAAATAACTAAATAATTGATCTTAGCCAATTATAAACCTAATAGTAATTTATTTATTTATTTTATGTCTTCCAACTGTTCCCACTTTCATTTTCTTGCTTTTTCCTATCCCCTATGTCTTTCTAGACTATTTAGATTTTATCATATCAGTATATAAAAAATTTAAAGTCACTTTTGAACGATTAAATTAAATTGAGTTTATGTGATACCAATTTTCATATAGCAAAGAACCTTTTGAACGATTTATTCAAAAGTTATGTTTGTTTCAAGAAAAATAATTTTTATATGAAAAATATTTTTTATCATGAAAATATTTTTTATTATTTTATTATAATATTAAATTAATGATATATATATTTATTATATATATATATATATATATATATAAATAAAAGTATGTCTACATTTTAATAAAATTATCAAAATTTAAAAAATAAAAAATAACTTTCTCTTTTTAAAAATAAAAGTCATTTTCTTTAAATAAAACTTAAATTTCACTTTGATTAGAAAAAATATTTTCCGTGAAACAAATGGAGCCAAAAATCAATTTTTCATACTTAATAAAATAAATTTTATTATTAAAAATAATAATTTTAACATTAAATAATTTTTATCTATATATTTTTATTTTTTTTTATTTTCAAAAATAATATTTTATTATTAAACTTTCAATATAAAATAGCATTTGCTTAAAAATGTTTTTATTATTAATTACAATAAATATTATGTGTGAATTTTATAATGATTAAAAATAAAAATATTTATTATATGTATAATGGTTATATTAAAAATAATAATTTTTGTGTAATCATGAAAAATCGTGCAAGGTGTGTATCATTTTCTGCTTGAATCTTACATTATAAATAATGAAAAAGCAAAAAGAAAGAAAGATTATTTTTAAATATAATTAAATAGAGTCTTATGATTTATATTTGGTAAATTAAAATTTTGATTAAATTTGTTAATAAAAGTGTATTAGTAATCGATAGTCGTGACCCCACATTGCTCAGAGTTATTAAAATTTCCAAACAAGGATTTGATAATTAAATAAATTCCACAGCTTCTTGTAATTATCAACTATCCGAGTGACTTTATTCTACGATGTATAGATATACTTTTTTTTTTGTTAAAAATGCTAAAAAAATAAGCCCTTCATTGGAGTACCGCACAAATAAAAACTGTCTAAATAATGAAGAAAATCTCACAAAATTAACCTCTCTTATAGACTGATACTAGTGATGAATATCGAGAAGTTATTCTTCTCAAAAAAAATAGAAGAAGAAAAGACATATATGTGATCATGCTAACGGGTAATTTTCTAAGAAATGATGAGTTATCTATGATGATAAAAAACAGTGCTCTATGAAATGAAATTTAGATTTTTTGATTCTATTTTTTATTGTCAGAGTGAATAGAGAATTGATTTAAAGCAGAAAAAAATTTATCATCTCTTAAAAAATAATTTATTATAAAATTAAATATATTATGCATATGATCTAAGAAATTAATGTAAATTCAACTGTAGTTAAGCTTTTTATTTATCAAATTTTAAATAAAAGTGAGTCAAAATATAAAATAATTTTAAAGTTCTAAAAATAAAAAGTAATTGAATTGCTAATAAACATCTATCGCACTTATTTTGCATTAAAATTTTAAGACTAAAGCTATTTTTTAAGGAAAAAATATTATTTTAAATATTGTTAAAAAAATAATTTTAAAAAATATTTTACTATTTTAGAATTTTAATAATTAAAATTTATTAAATTTATTTTTAAATTAATTTTTAATTAATATTTAAAAAAATACTTTTTAAAACAACAATTTTAATAGTATTGCCAAACAAATCTTTAAACTTTCAATATAAAATAGCATTTACTTAAAATATTTTTATTATTAATTATAATAAATATTATGTGTGAATTTTATCATGATTAAAAATAAAAAATATTTATTATATGTATAATGGTTATATTAAAAAAAAAATAATTTTTTGTGTAATCATGAAAAATCGCAAGGTGTGTATCATTTTCTTCTTGAATCTTCCATTATAAATAGTGAAAAAAGAAAAAAAAAGAAAAATTATTTTTAAATAAAATTAAATAGAGTCTTATGATTTATATTTGATAAATTAATATTTTGGTTAAATTTGTTAATAAAAGGTGTATTAGTAATCGATAGTCGTGACCTCGCATTGCTCAGAGTTATTAAAATTCTCGCATAAGGATTTGACTATCAAATAAATTCAACAACTTCTTGTAATTATCAACTATCCGAGAGACTTTATTTCACGTATGTATAAATATACTTTTCTTTCACAAAAATACTGAAAAATAAGCCCTTCATTGAGTATCGCACAAACGATACCGTTTAAATAATGAAGAAAATCTCACAAAATTCACCTCTTATAGACGATACTAGTGATGAATATTGAGGAGTTATTATTCTAAAAAAATAGAAGAAAAAGACATATATGTGATCATGCTAGCAGACTTCCTAAGAAATGATGAGTTATCTATGATGATAAAAATCATTGCTCTATGAAATGAAATTTAGATTTTTTAATTTTATTTTTTATTGTCAGAGTGAACAGAGTATGGATTTAAAGCAGAAAAATTTATCATTTCTCAAAAATAATTTATTATAAATTTAAATATATTATGCACTGATCTAAGAAATTAGTGTAAATTCAACTGCAATTAAGCTTTTATTTATCAAATTTTAAATAAAAGTGTGTCGAAATATAAAATATTTTTAATGTTCTAAAAATAAAAAGTAATTGTATTGCTAATAAATATCTATCGCACTTATTTTGCATTAAAATTTTAAGACTAAAGCTATTTTTTAAGGAAAAAATATTATTTTAAATATTGTTAAAAAAATAATTTTAAAAAATATTTTACTATTTTAGAATTTTAAAAATTAAAATTTATTAAATTTATTTTTAAATTAATTTTTAATTAATATTTAAAAAAATACTTTTTAAAACAACAATTTTAATAGTATTGCCAAACAAATCTTTAAACTTTCAATATAAAATAGCATTTACTTAAAATATTTTTATTATTAATTATAATAAATATTATGTGTGAATTTTATCATGATTAAAAATAAAAAATATTTATTATATGTATTTTTGTTATTTTAATTAAAAATATTTTTTTGTGTTTTTATGATAAAATCGTGCAAAGTGGGTATCATTTTCTTCTTGAATCTTCCATTATAAATAGTGAAAAAAGAAAAAAAAAGAAAAATTATTTTTAAATAAAATTAAATAGAGTCTTATGATTTATATTTGATAAATTAATATTTTGGTTAAATTTGTTAATAAAAGGTGTATTAGTAATCGATAGTCGTGACCTCGCATTGCTCAGGAGTTATAAAAATTCTCGCATAAGGATTTGACTATCAAATAAATTCAATTTTCTTGTAATTATCAACTATCCGAGAGACTTTATTTCACGTATGTATAAATATACTTTTCTTTCACAAAAATACTGAAAAATAAGCCCTTCATTGAGTATCGCACAAACGATACTGCCTAAATAATGAAGAAAATCTCACAAAATTCACCTCTCTTATAGACTGATACTAGTGATGAATATTGAGGAGCTATTATTCTAAAAAAAAAATAGAAGAAAAAAGACATATATGTGATCATGCTAGCAGACTTCCTAAGAAATGATGAGTTATCTATGATGATAAAAATCATTGCTCTATGAAATGAAATTTAGATTTTTTAATTTTATTTTTTATTGTCAGAGTGAACAGAGAATTGATTTAAAGCAGAAAAAATTTATCATTTCTCAAAAAATAATTTATTATAAATTTAAATATATTATGCACCTGATCTAAGAAATTAGTGTAAATTCAACTGCAATTAAGCTTTTTATTTATCAAATTTTAAATAAAAGTGTGTCGAAATATAAAATATTTTTAATGTTCTAAAAATAAAAAGTAATTGTATTGCTAATAAATATCTATCGCACTTATTTTGCATTAAAATTTTAAGACTAAAGCTATTTTTAAGGAAAAATATTATTTTAAATATTGTTAAAAAAATAATTTAAAAAAATATTTTACTATTTTAGTATTTTAATAATTAAAATTTATTAAATTTAATTTTAAATTAATTTTTAATTAACATTTTTTAAAAAAATTCTTTTCAAAACAACAATTTTAATAGTATTGCCAAACAAATCTTTAAACTTTCAATATAAAATAGCATTTGTTTAAAAATATTTTTATTATTAATTATAATAAATATTGTGTGTGAATTTTATCATGATTAAAAACAAAAAATATTTATTATATGTATAATGTTTATATTAAAAAAAATAGTTTTTTGTGTAATCATGAAAAAATCGTGTAAGGTGGGTATCATTTTCTGCTTGAATCTTACATTATAATTAGTGAAAAAGCAAAAAAAAAGAAAGATTATTTTTAAATAGAATTAAATAGAGTAAGATTATTTTAAAATAGAATTAAATAGAGTCTTATGATTTATATTTGATAAATTAATATTTTGGTTAAATTTATTAATAAAAAGTGTATTAGTAATCGATAGTCGTGATCCCACATTGCTCAGGAGTTGTTAAAATTTCCAGACAAGGATTTGACCATTAAATAAATTCAACAGCTTCTTGTAATTATCAACTATTTGAGAGATTTTATTCCACGTATGTATAAATACACTTTCATTTCGTTAAAAATGCTGAAAAGATAAGCTCTTCATTGGAGTACTGCACAAATAATAGCTGTCTAAATAATGAAGAAAATCTCACAAAATTCACCTCTCTTATAGACTGATACTAGTGATGAATATTGAGGAGTTATTCTTCTAAAAAAAAAATAGAAGGTAAAAGACATATATGCGGTCATGCTAGCGGATAGTTCCCTAAAAAATGAGTTATCCATGATGATAAAAATAATACTCTATGAAATGAAATTTAAATTTTTTGATTCTATTTTTATTGTCGAGTGAATGAGAATTGATTTAAAGCAGAAAAAATTATTATCTCTCAAAAATAATTTATTATAAATTTAAATATATTATGCACTTGATCAAAGAAATTAGTGTGAATTGACTGCAATTAAGCTTTTTATTTATCAAATTTTAAATAAAAGTGAGTCGAATATAAAATAATTTTTTTATAAATTTTCCTACAAACAAATATTGAAAAAATGTCTCATTAAGCTTAAAATCAATTTTTCATCACATAAGCCCTTATACTTTCCTAATTAAGTCTAACCAAATTTATACTTAATAAAATAATAATTTTTTATTAAAAATAATAATTTTAACATTAAATAATTTTTATCTATATATTTTAAATTTTTTTAATTTAAAAAATAATATTTTATTATTAAAAAAATTATATTTTATTAAATATAAATTTATTCGATCTTATCAAAAATTATAATTACTTATTTAACTCTAAACTTAATTTTTAAAAACATTATTAGCCTTCCTCGTTAATCATTCAATCTCACTATAAGATGCACAGATACCCAAAGGGCAGAGATCCAAGAACTCATTTCAATCTAAATTCCTGTTGAGTTTTAAGTCTTTTCTTTTTCGCTTTTTGGATTCAATTCTGGTCCAAAAATGCCTCTAGGAACTGTTGAAGTCCTACTTGTTGGTGCTAAGGGTCTTGAAAACACTGATTTTCTCAGTAAGTTCAAATATATCTCGAAAAAATTTTTCGTTGTTTATTTGTTTGTTGATTATAAAATTGAGATGTGGGTTTTCAATAATGAGATCATTATGTCCATAATGAGTGATGTTAATATATATTCATGCCTCTCTCTCTTTTATTTGTTCTACCTTTTTGTGTGTTGTTCTTGATCTGTAATTTTCTTTACATCGACCATTTTCCTTGTAGCTGAATCAATCGCTTTGGCCTACCAGTGGAATGTTGTTTAGGTGTTTTTCCCCCCCTAATAATAATAATTCTGGATTGATTTTTGACGAGGTTAAAATTCTTATGTGAGCAGATGGCGTGGACCCTTATGTCGTCCTCGCTTGCCGTACCCAGGAGCAGAAAAGCAGTGTTGCTTCAGGTATTTATGTCTCTAATCGCTCTGAATTCTTAGCTGCATTTCTAATTTTTACTTATCAGATTAGATTAGAAAAGATCAAGTAATATGTTAATACTTGCTTTGGTGTGGTAAGCACAAGAGATTATTGGCAAAACTATGCCTTCAATATGTATGCAATTGGCCTTGCAGTCAAGTGGAGCGTTTGTACCCAAGATGGAGATCATACCCTTCTCCTTAAAATTTCTGTTGTGCAAAAGAAAAGTTATACAATTTTGTGCAATATTGACAAATATAAAATCCTACAGGGAAAGGGAGTGAACTAGAATGGAATGAGAAATTCTCATTTGAGGTATCAGATGGTGACACAGAACTCACATTGAAAATCATGGACAGTGATGTTGGTGCTGCAGATGATTTTGTTGGAGAAGCAACGTGAGTGCAAGTTCCCATCTATATGTAACAAATTAGAATCTTCATAAATTCGGTTGAATTTTCTATGCAACACTGAAAATATAAAATATTGATTACGGGTTCTGTGATCCATTCAGCATTCCCTTGAGCCATTGTTTTTGGAAGGAAACCTCCCATCTACGGCGTACAAAGTTGTCAAAGAACAAGAATACAAGGGAGAGATTACAGTGGGCCTCACCTTCACCCCAGAGGTAATTACTGTGTTTCTACCTAAGCATAAGGAAAAGGGGAAGAGTGTAGGATTATTGAAGATGATTCAGTTGTCGATTACTTTACTCCAAGTTAGCAAATCATGTTAAGTCACTTCTTCTTAGTTTATGTCTTCGTGGACAAACATTGAATCGATAGATAAATATAGTTTTTCTAGTTTTTCCAGGCCGTAATGATAATAGTGTTGTTTCTTATTCCTCATTCTAGTATTGTGAAAACCGTGGTTTCCAGGTAGAGATGGACAACGTCGGAGTGGATGGATACGATTTTCGGTTATAATATTAACTAGCATCTTGGTGTGGAAATGGCAAGGACTGCTTTTGGTTTGGAGATGGCAAAGAGACTCTGTTTTTAACGTCGATGTGTTGTGAGAACTTGTTTTGATGTTGCAAATAATACCGATGTGTTTTAAGAACCTTTTGGTGTTGATTGATTTGGATTTGTGTTTGGCATTAATAATAGTAATTGTTTTTTTTTTTATATGTCTCAACAATTTTAATCAGAAAGTGTTAAAAAATTTAAATCATATTTTAATTATAAAAACTCTAAAATAATAAAATAATTTTATTTTTCGTTCCCATGCCATGTTTTCCCTTCAAAATAATATGGTCTACGAAATCGTTTTCAGTGCAAGCCTTGCTGCTGGCTATATTGAACAATATGGAAAACTTAAGCGAGACAAAGGCATAGGAGTCCTCCATTTTCATGAAGACTGTACAAATGTGTGTAAAAATACTAAACAATACAAAACTATATAAACTACAAGACTAATAGATTAAGAAAATTATGGTCAAATGCTTCCTGCAAAATCATGAATCCTCTGTTCATTACACACATGGGGAAAATAAATCGTTTGGATCCTTGATGCTTCACTTTAAGAAAAGCCAAAAAAAAAAAAAAAAAAAGAACTTCGTTTTCTATTCATTGCCGTGAAAATGGAAGAAAGTACAACATGAACATATTGCATTTGGGAAAACTTTCGCACAGTTGTCGCCCCTACATCTTCTGAACAAACTACCAAAGTTGAAAGACTATTTTACAACGGTTCAAATTATAGTCAATATCATATTACAAAAGCTAAAATACAACCACAAAGGTTATTGTTGAAAAAGGCTGCGTATTATCACAGATAATTATAATACCTAAACTGGTAACAATTACCTTGACTCTAGGAGTTCACCCTCCCACGCAGTCCCTTATTCTCCTTCAAGTGTGGCGGTTGTTGAGAACCAACGCTACTGCAACTTGGTAAGCTCACACTTCCTGACGGCACGAAGGAAGGACTATTCAAGGGTACTTGTGTCTGGGAAGCAAGTTGCTTCTCCGGAGCATCAAAGTGAACTGATATATCAGTTAAAAAAAGCTGGGTAAGCCAAAATCAGGAAGTGCCAAACTACCATCCTTCAGGGTCTGAGAAGCGTCAACTGGTTGCTGAAAGTAACTTTCCCTCAGGGTTTGAGAAGTGTCAACTTGTTGCTGGAAGTAATCCTCCCTCTGGTTTTGAGATTTTGCAAACATTTTAGCTAGAAAATTTTTATACATACTTAATTTATCATGAATTTAATAAATAATAAATATCATGAGATTTATATAAAAAATAAATAAATTTTATATAATTATATTTCAAATTCATGATTGATTAAATTAAAATAAATTTTTCTCAAAAGTTATTATTATATTTCAATTCTGATAATGACTATACGTGTGTGGGTCTTGCAAATAATGACAAACCGTAAAATCTTTTTCTTCAAAAAAAAAAAGAAAAATATATTTTAAATTTTGTGGCATCCTGATAAAAAAGTCTTAGTTATTTTAATTTTAGAGAAATTTTAATATATTATTATTATTTTTAAATATATCAATTTTGCTAATTTATTATCATTATAATAATTAATTTATATTTATAAAATGTATTTTAATTTTTATCTTTCTAATTCAAAGAGACTTTAAAAAACAAATTCTCCATGCTTCGTAGCTCAACAGTTTTTCTTGAAATATTCCCCATTAGATTCTCATATTTTATTAAATTTAATTATTTAATCACTACTTTTTTAAAATTGAATTAAAATGTCAATGTATTTTGTAAAATAAAACTCTTTAATTTTTTTTATTATATTTTTAATAAAAAAAATTAATCAATTTATTTTAATCTAAATCATAAAGACAGTTAAAATTAAGTGATTAAATAATATAAATAATTAAAACTATGGAAATTAAACAGTATAAATATATAAGGCTAAATAGATAAAATTATTTTAATTGAATTTTAAAGAAATAACTAAATAATTGATCTTAGCCAATTATAAACCTAATAGTAATTTATTTATTTATTTTATGTCTTCCAACTGTTCCCACTTTCATTTTCTTGCTTTTTCCTATCCCCTATGTCTTTCTAGACTATTTAGATTTTATCATATCAGTATATAAAAAATTTAAAGTCACTTTTGAACGATTAAATTAAATTGAGTTTATGTGATACCAATTTTCATATAGCAAAGAACCTTTTGAACGATTTATTCAAAAGTTATGTTTGTTTCAAGAAAAATAATTTTTATATGAAAAATATTTTTATCATGAAAATATTTTTATTATTTTAATATAATATTAAAATATTTATATATATTTTTATTATATATATATATATATAAATAAAAGTATGTCTACATTTTAATAAAATTATCAAAATTTAAAAATAAAAATAACTTTCTCTTTTTAAAAATATAAGTCATTTTCTTTAAATATAACTTAATTTTCTCTTTTATTAGAAATAATATTTTCCGTGAAACAAATGGAGCCAAAAATCAATTTTTCATACTTAATAAAATAAATTTTATTATTAAAAATAATAATTTTAACATTAAATAATTTTTATCTATATATTTTTATTTTTTTTTATTTTCAAAAATAATATTTTATTATTAAACTTTCAATATAAAATAGCATTTGCTTAAAAATGTTTTTATTATTAATTACAATAAATATTATGTGTGAATTTTATCATGATTAAAAATAAAAATATTTATTATATGTATAATGGTTATATTAAAAAATAATAATTTTTTGTGTAATCATGAAAAAATCGTGTAAGTTGTGTATCATTTTCTGCTTGAATCTTACATTATAAATAATGAAAAAGCAAAAAGAAAGAAAGATTATTTTTAAATATAATTAAATAGAGTCTTATGATTTATATTTGGTAAATTAATATTTTGATTAAATTTGTTAATAAAAAGTGTATTAGTAATCGATAGTCGTGACCCCACATTGCTCAGGAGTTATTAAAATTTCCAAACAAGGATTTGATAATTAAATAAATTCCACAGCTTCTTGTAATTATCAACTATCTGAGTGACTTTATTCTACGTATGTATAGATATACTTTTTTTTTTTGTTAAAAATGCTAAAAAAATAAGCCCTTCATTGGAGTACCGCACAAATAAAAACTGTCTAAATAATGAAGAAAATCTCACAAAATTAACCTCCCTTATAGACTGATACTAGTGATGAATATCGAGAAGTTATTCTTCTCAAAAAAAATAGAAGAAGAAAAGACATATATGTGATCATGCTAGCGGGTAATTTTCTAAGAAATGATGAGTTATCTATGATGATAAAAAACAGTGCTCTATGAAATGAAATTTAGATTTTTTGATTCTATTTTTTATTGTCAGAGTGAATAGAGAATTGATTTAAAGCAGAAAAAAATTTATCATCTCTTAAAAAATAATTTATTATAAAATTAAATATATTATGCATATGATCTAAGAAATTAATGTAAATTCAACTGTAGTTAAGCTTTTTATTTATCAAATTTTAAATAAAAGTGAGTCAAAATATAAAATAATTTTAAAGTTCTAAAAATAAAAAGTAATTGAATTGCTAATAAACATCTATCGCACTTATTTTGCATTAAAATTTTAAGACTAAAGCTATTTTTTAAGGAAAAAATATTATTTTAAATATTGTTAAAAAAATAATTTTAAAAAATATTTTACTATTTTAGAATTTTAATAATTAAAATTTATTAAATTTATTTTTAAATTAATTTTTAATTAATATTTAAAAAAATACTTTTTAAAACAACAATTTTAATAGTATTGCCAAACAAATCTTTAAACTTTCAATATAAAATAGCATTTACTTAAAATATTTTTATTATTAATTACAATAAATATTATGTGTGAATTTTATCATGATTAAAAATAAAAAATAATAATTTTTTGTGTAATCATGAAAAAATCGTGCAAGGTGGGTATCATTTTCTTCTTGAATCTTCCATTATAAATAGTGAAAAAAGAAAAAAAAAGAAAAATTATTTTTAAATAGAATTAAATAGAGTCTTATGATTTATATTTGATAAATTAATATTTTGGTTAAATTTGTTAATAAAAGGTGTATTAGTAATCGATAGTCGTGACCTCGCATTGCTCAGGAGTTATTAAAATTCTCAGACAAGGATTTGACTATCAAATAAATTCAACAAACTTCTTGTAATTATCAACTATCCGAGAGACTTTATTTCACGTATGTATAAATATACTTTTCTTTCACAAAAATACTGAAAAATAAGCCCTTCATTGGAGTACTGCACAAACGACAGCTGTCTAAATAATGAAGAAAATCTCACAAAATTCACCTCTCTTATAGACTGATACTAGTGATGAATATTGAGGAGCTATTATTCTAAAAAAAAAATAGAAGAAAAAAGACATATATGTGATCATGCTAGCAGACTTCCTAAGAAATGATGAGTTATCTATGATGATAAAAATCATTGCTCTATGAAATGAAATTTAGATTTTTTAATTTTATTTTTTATTGTCAGAGTGAACAGAGAATTGATTTAAAGCAGAAAAAATTTATCATTTCTCAAAAAATAATTTATTATAAATTTAAATATATTATGCACCTGATCTAAGAAATTAGTGTAAATTCAACTGCAATTAAGCTTTTTATTTATCAAATTTTAAATAAAAGTGTGTCGAAATATAAAATATTTTTAATGTTCTAAAAATAAAAAGTAATTGTATTGCTAATAAATATCTATCGCACTTATTTTGCATTAAAATTTTAAGACTAAAGCTATTTTTTAAGGAAAAAATATTATTTTAAATATTGTTAAAAAAATAATTTAAAAAAATATTTTACTATTTTAGTATTTTAATAATTAAAATTTATTAAATTTAATTTTAAATTAATTTTTAATTAACATTTTTTAAAAAAATTCTTTTCAAAACAACAATTTTAATAGTATTGCCAAACAAATCTTTAAACTTTCAATATAAAATAGCATTTGTTTAAAAATATTTTTATTATTAATTATAATAAATATTGTGTGTGAATTTTATCATGATTAAAAACAAAAAATATTTATTATATGTATAATGTTTATATTAAAAAAAAATAATTTTTTGTGTAATCATGAAAAAATCGTGCAAGGTGGGTATCATTTTCTGCTTGAATCTTACATTATAATTAGTGAAAAAGCAAAAAAAAAAGAAAGATTATTTTTAAATAGAATTAAATAGAGTAAGATTATTTTTAAATAGAATTAAATAGAGTCTTATGATTTATATTTGATAAATTAATATTTTGGTTAAATTTATTAATAAAATGTGTATTAGTAATCGATAGTTGTGATCCCACATTGCTCAGGAGTTGTTAAAATTTCCAGATAAGGATTTGACTATTAAATAAATTCAACAGCTTCTTGTAATTATCAACTATTTGAGAGATTTTATTTCACGTATGTATAAATACACTTTCATTTCGTTAAAAATGCTGAAAAGATAAGCTCTTCATTGGAGTACTGCACAAACAATAGCTGTCTAAATAATGAAGAAAATCTCACAAAATTCACCTCTCTTATAGACTGATACTAGTGATGAATATTGAGGAGCTGTTCTTCTAAAAAAAAAAAGAAGGTAAAAGACATATATGCGATCATACTAGCGGATAGTTCTCTAAAAAATGATGAGTTATCCATGATGATAAAAAAATAATACTCTATGAAATGAAATTTAAATTTTTTTGATTCTATTTTTTATTGTCAGAGTGAACAGAGAATTGATTTAAAGCAGAAAAAATTATTATCTCTCAAAAAATAATTTATTATAAATTTAAATATATTATGCACTTGATCAAAGAAATTAGTGTGAATTCGACTGCAATTAAGCTTTTTATTTATCAAATTTTAAATAAAAGTGAGTCGAAATATAAAATAATTTTTTTTTATAAATTTTCCTACAAACAAATATTGAAAAAAAAATGTCTCATTAAGCTTAAAATCAATTTTTCATCACATAAGCCCTTATACTTTCCTAATTAAGTCTAACCAAATTTATACTTAATAAAATAATAATTTTTTATTAAAAATAATAATTTTAACATTAAATAATTTTTATCTATATATTTTAAATTTTTTTAATTTAAAAATAATATTTTATTATTAAAAATTATATTTTATTAAATATAAATTTATTCGATCTTATCAAAAATTATAATTACTTATTTAACTCTAAACTTAATTTTTAAAAACATTATTAGCCTTCCTCGTTAATCATTCACTCTCCCTATAAGATGCACAGATACCCAAAGGGCAGAGATCCAAGAACTCATTTCAATCTAAATTCCTGTTGAGTTTTAAGTCTTTTCTTTTCGCTTTTGGATTCAATTCTGGTCCAAAAATGCCTCTAGGAACTGTTGAAGTCCTACTTGTTGGTGCTAAGGGTCTTGAAAACACTGATTTTCTCAGTAAGTTCAAATATATCTCGAAAAATTTTTCGTTGTTTATTTGTTTGTTGATTATAAAATTGAGATGTGGTATATCAATAATGAGATCATAATGTCCATAATGAGTGATGTTAATATATATTCATAAGCATCTCTCTCTTTTATTTGTAATACAATTATGTTTGTTGTTCTTGATATGTAAATTTCTATAAATCGACCATTAACCTTGTAGCTGAATCAATCGCTATTGCCTACCAGTGGAATGATGTTTAGGTTTTTTTCCCCACCTAATAAAAATAATTCTGGATTGATTTTTGACGAGGTTAAAATTTTATGTGAGCAGATGGCGTGGACCCTTATGTCGTCCTCGCTTGCCGTACCCAGGAGCAGAAAAGCAGTGTTGCTTCAGGTATTTATGTCTCTAATCGCTCTGAATTCTTAGCTGCATTTATAATTTTTACTTATCAGATTAGATTAGAAAAGATCAAGTAATATGTTAATACTTGCTTTGGTGTGGTAAGCACAAGAGATTATTGGCAAAACTATGCCTTCAATATGTATGCAATTGGCCTTGCAGTCAAGTGGAGCGTTTGTACCCAAGATGGAGATCATACCCTTCTCCTTAAAATTTCTGTTGTGCAAAAGAAAAGTTATACAATTGTGTGCAATATTGACAAAGATAAAATCCTACAGGGAAAGGAGTGAACTAGAATGGAATGAGAAATTCTCATTTGAGGTATCAGATGGTGACACAGAACTCACATTGAAAATCATGGACAGTGATGTTGGTGCTGCAGATGATTTTGTTGGAGAAGCAACGTGAGTGCAAGTTCCCATCTATATGTAACAAATTAGAATCTTCATAAATTCGGTTGAATTTTCTATGCAACACTGAAAATATAAAATATTGATTACGGGTTCTGTGATCCATTCAGCATTCCCCTTGAGCCATTGTTTTGGAAGGAAACCTCCCATCTACGGCGTACAAAGTTGTCAAAGAACAAGAATACAAGGAGAGATTACAGTGGGCCTCACCTTCACCCCAGAGGTAATTACTGTGTTTCTACCTAAGCATAAGGAAAAGGGGAAGAGTGTAGGATTATTGAAGATGATTCAGTTGTCGATTACTTTACTCCAAGTTAGCAAATCATGTTAAGTCACTTCTTCTTAGTTTATGTCTTCGTGGACAAACATTGAATCGATAGATAAATATAGTTTTTCTAGTTTTTCCAGGCCGTAATGATAATAGTGTTGTTTCTTATTCCTCATTCTAGTATTGTGAAAACCGTGGTTTCCAGGTAGAGATGGACAACGTCGGAGTGGATGGATACGATTTTCGGTTATAATATTAACTAGCATCTTGGTGTGGAAATGGCAAGGACTGCTTTTGGTTTGGAGATGGCAAAGAGACTCTGTTTTTAACGTCGATGTGTTGTGAGAACTTGTTTTGATGTTGCAAATAATACCGATGTGTTTTAAGAACCTTTTGGTGTTGATTGATTTGGATTTGTGTTTGGCATTAATAATAGTAATTGTTTTTTTTTTTATATGTCTCAACAATTTTAATCAGAAAGTGTTAAAAAATTTAAATCATATTTTAATTATAAAACTCTAAAATAATAAAATAATTTTATTTTTCGTTCCCATGCCATGTTTTCCTTCAAAATAATATGGTCTACGAAATCGTTTTCAGTGCAAGCCTTGCTGCTGGCTATATTGAACAATATGGAAAACTTAAGCGAGACAAAGGCATAGGAGTCCTCCATTTTCATGAAGACTGTACAAATGTGTGTAAAAATACTAAACAATACAAAACTATATAAACTACAAGACTAATAGATTAAGAAAATTATGGTCAAATGCTTCCTGCAAAATCATGAATCCTCTGTTCATTACACACATGGGGAAAATAAATCGTTTGGATCATTGATGCTTCACTTTAAGAAAAGCAAAAAAAAAAAAAAAAAAAAAAGAACTTCGTTTTCTATTCATTGCCGTGAAAATGGAAGAAAGTACAACATGAACATATTGCATTTGGGAAAACTTTCGCACAGTTGTCGCCCCTACATCTTCTGAACAAACTACCAAAGTTGAAAGACTATTTTACAACGGTTCAAATTATAGTCAATATCATATTACAAAAGCTAAAATACAACCACAAAGGTTATTGTTGAAAAAGGCTGCGTATTATCACAGATAATTATAATACCTAAACTGGTAACAATTACCTTGACTCTAGGAGTTCACCCTCCCACGCAGTCCCTTATTCTCCTTCAAGTGTGGCGGTTGTTGAGAACCAACGCTACTGCAACTTGGTAAGCTCACACTTCCTGACGGCACGAAGGAAGGACTATTCAAGGGTACTTGTGTCTGGGAAGCAAGTTGCTTCTCCGGAGCATCAAAGTGAACTGATATATCAGTTTGAAAAAAGCTGGGTAAGCCAAAATCAGGAAGTGCCAAACTACCATCCTTCAGGGTCTGAGAAGCGTCAACTGGTTGCTGAAAGTAACTTTCCCTCAGGGTTTGAGAAGTGTCAACTTGTTGCTGGAAGTAATCCTCCCTCTGGTTTTGAGATTTTGCAAACATTTTAGCTAGAAAATTTTTATACATACTTAATTTATCATGAATTTAATAAATAATAAATATCATGAGATTTATATAAAAAATAAATAAATTTTATATAATTATATTTCAAATTCATGATTGATTAAATTAAAATAAATTTTCCTCAAAAGTTATTATTATATTTCAATTCTGATAATGACTATACGTGTGTGGGTCTTGCAAATAATGACAAACCGTAAAATCTTTTTCTTCAAAAAAAAAAAAGAAAAATATATTTTAAATTTTGTGGCATCCTGATAAAAAAGTCTTAGTTATTTTAATTTTAGAGAAATTTTAATATATTATTATTTTTTTTAAATATATCAATTTTGCTAATTTATTATCATTATAATAATTAATTTATATTTATAAAATGTATTTTAATTTTTATCTTTCTAATTCAAAGAGACTTTAAAAAACAAATTCTCCATGCTTCGTAGCTCAACAGTTTTTCTTGAAATATTCCCCATTAGATTCTCATATTTTATTAAATTTAATTATTTAATCACTACTTTTTTAAAATTGAATTAAAATGTCAATGTATTTTGTAAAATAAAACTCTTTAATTTTTTTTATTATATTTTTAATAAAAAAAATTAATCAATTTATTTTAATCTAAATCATAAAGACAGTTAAAATTAAGTGATTAAATAATATAAATAATTAAAACTATGGAAATTAAACAGTATAAATATATAAGGCTAAATAGATAAAATTATTTTAATTGAATTTTAAAGAAATAACTAAATAATTGATCTTAGCCAATTATAAACCTAATAGTAATTTATTTATTTATTTTATGTCTTCCAACTGTTCCCACTTTCATTTTCTTGCTTTTTCCTATCCCCTATGTCTTTCTAGACTATTTAGATTTTATCATATCAGTATATAAAAAATTTAAAGTCACTTTTGAACGATTAAATTAAATTGAGTTTATGTGATACCAATTTTCATATAGCAAAGAACCTTTTGAACGATTTATTCAAAAGTTATGTTTGTTTCAAGAAAAATAATTTTTATATGAAAAATATTTTTTATCATGAAAATATTTTTTATTATTTTATTATAATATTAAATTAATGATATATATATTTATTATATATATATATATATATAAATAAAAGTATGTCTACATTTTAATAAAATTATCAAAATTTAAAAAATAAAAAATAACTTTCTCTTTTTAAAAATAAAAGTCATTTTCTTTAAATATAACTTAATTTTCTCTTTGATTAGAAAAAATATTTTCCGTGAAACAAATGGAGCCAAAAATCAATTTTTCATACTTAATAAAATAAATTTTATTATTAAAAATAATAATTTTAACATTAAATAATTTTTATCTATATATTTTTATTTTTTTTTATTTTCAAAAATAATATTTTATTATTAAACTTTCAATATAAAATAGCATTTGCTTAAAAATGTTTTTATTATTAATTACAATAAATATTATGTGTGAATTTTATCATGATTAAAAATAAAAATATTTATTATATGTATAATGGTTATATTAAAAAATAATAATTTTTTGTGTAATCATGAAAAAATCGTGTAAGTTGTGTATCATTTTCTGCTTGAATCTTACATTATAAATAATGAAAAAGCAAAAAGAAAGAAAGATTATTTTTAAATATAATTAAATAGAGTCTTATGATTTATATTTGGTAAATTAATATTTTGATTAAATTTGTTAATAAAAAGTGTATTAGTAATCGATAGTCGTGACCCCACATTGCTCAGGAGTTATTAAAATTTCCAAACAAGGATTTGATAATTAAATAAATTCCACAGCTTCTTGTAATTATCAACTATCTGAGTGACTTTATTCTACGTATGTATAGATATACTTTTTTTTTTTGTTAAAAATGCTAAAAAAATAAGCCCTTCATTGGAGTACCGCACAAATAAAAACTGTCTAAATAATGAAGAAAATCTCACAAAATTAACCTCTCTTATAGACTGATACTAGTGATGAATATCGAGAAGTTATTCTTCTCAAAAAAAATAGAAGAAGAAAAGACATATATGTGATCATGCTAACGGGTAATTTTCTAAGAAATGATGAGTTATCTATGATGATAAAAAACAGTGCTCTATGAAATGAAATTTAGATTTTTTGATTCTATTTTTTATTGTCAGAGTGAATAGAGAATTGATTTAAAGCAGAAAAAAATTTATCATCTCTTAAAAAATAATTTATTATAAAATTAAATATATTATGCATATGATCTAAGAAATTAATGTAAATTCAACTGTAGTTAAGCTTTTTATTTATCAAATTTTAAATAAAAGTGAGTCAAAATATAAAATAATTTTAAAGTTCTAAAAATAAAAAGTAATTGAATTGCTAATAAACATCTATCGCACTTATTTTGCATTAAAATTTTAAGACTAAAGCTATTTTTAAGGAAAAATATTATTTTAAATATTGTTAAAAAAATAATTTTAAAAAATATTTTACTATTTTAGAATTTTAATAATTAAAATTTATTAAATTTATTTTTAAATTAATTTTTAATTAATATTTAAAAAAAATACTTTTTAAAACAACAATTTTAATAGTATTGCCAAACAAATCTTTAAACTTTCAATATAAAATAGCATTTACTTAAAATATTTTTATTATTAATTATAATAAATATTATGTGTGAATTTTATCATGATTAAAAATAAAAAATATTTATTATATGTATAATGGTTATATTAAAAAAAAAATAATTTTTTGTGCAATCATGAAAAAATCGTGCAAGGTGGGTATCATTTTCTTCTTGAATCTTCCATTATAAATAGTGAAAAAAGAAAAAAAAAGAAAAATTATTTTTAAATAAAATTAAATAGAGTCTTATGATTTATATTTGATAAATTAATATTTTGGTTAAATTTGTTAATAAAAGGTGTATTAGTAATCGATAGTCGTGACCTCGCATTGCTCAGGAGTTATTAAAATTCTCAGACAAGGATTTGACTATCAAATAAATTCAACAGCTTCTTGTAATTATCAACTATCTGAGAGACTTTATTTCACGTATGTATAAATATACTTTTCTTTCGTCAAAAATACTGAAAAAATAAGCCCTTCATTGGAGTACTGCACAAACGACAGCTGTCTAAATAATGAAGAAAATCTCACAAAATTCACCTCTCTTATAGACTGATACTAGTGATGAATATTGAGGAGCTATTATTCTAAAAAAAAAATAGAAGAAAAAAGACATATATGTGATCATGCTAGCAGATAGTTTCCTAAGAAATGATGAGTTATCTATGATGATAAAAATCATTGCTCTATGAAATGAAATTTAGATTTTTTTAATTTTATTTTTTATTGTCAGAGTGAACAGAGAATTGATTTAAAGCAGAAAAAATTTATCATTTCTCAAAAAATAATTTATTATAAATTTAAATATATTATGCACCTGATCTAAGAAATTAGTGTAAATTCAACTGCAATAAAGCTTTTTATTTATCAAATTTTAAATAAAAGTGTGTCGAAATATAAAATATTTTTAATGTTCTAAAAATAAAAAGTAATTGTATTGCTAATAAATATCTATCGCACTTATTTTGCATTAAAATTTTAAGACTAAAGCTATTTTTTAAGGAAAAAATATTATTTTAAATATTGTTAAAAAAATAATTTAAAAAAATATTTTACTATTTTAGTATTTTAATAATTAAAATTTATTAAATTTAATTTTAAATTAATTTTTAATTATCATTTTTTAAAAAAATTCTTTTCAAAACAACAATTTTAATAGTATTGCCAAACAAATCTTTAAACTTTCAATATAAAATAGCATTTGTTTAAAAATATTTTTATTATTAATTATAATAAATATTGTGTGTGAATTTTATCATGATTAAAAACAAAAAATATTTATTATATGTATAATGTTTATATTAAAAAAAAATAATTTTTTGTGTAATCATGAAAAAATCGTGCAAGGTGGGTATCATTTTCTGCTTGAATCTTACATTATAATTAGCGAAAAAGCAAAAAAAAAAGAAAGATTATTTTTAAATAGAATTAAATAGAGTAAGATTATTTTTAAATAGAATTAAATAGAGTCTTATGATTTATATTTGATAAATTAATATTTTGGTTAAATTTATTAATAAAAAGTGTATTAGTAATCGATAGTTGTGATCCCACATTGCTCAGGAGTTGTTAAAATTTCCAGATAAGGATTTGACTATTAAATAAATTCAACAGCTTCTTGTAATTATCAACTATTTGAGAGATTTTATTTCACGTATGTATAAATACACTTTCATTTCGTTAAAAATGCTGAAAAGATAAGCTCTTCATTGGAGTACTGCACAAACAATAGCTGTCTAAATAATGAAGAAAATCTCACAAAATTCACCTCTCTTATAGACTGATACTAGTGATGAATATTGAGGAGCTGTTCTTCTAAAAAAAAAAAAAGAAGGTAAAAGACATATATGCGATCATACTAGCGGATAGTTCTCTAAAAAATGATGAGTTATCCATGATGATAAAAAAATAATACTCTATGAAATGAAATTTAAATTTTTTTGATTCTATTTTTTATTGTCAGAGTGAACAGAGAATTGATTTAAAGCAGAAAAAATTATTATCTCTCAAAAAATAATTTATTATAAATTTAAATATATTATGCACTTGATCAAAGAAATTAGTGTGAATTCGACTGCAATTAAGCTTTTTATTTATCAAATTTTAAATAAAAGTGAGTCGAAATATAAAATAATTTTTTTTTATAAATTTTCCTACAAACAAATATTGAAAAAAAAATGTCTCATTAAGCTTAAAATCAATTTTTCATCACATAAGCCCTTATACTTTCCTAATTAAGTCTAACCAAATTTATACTTAATAAAATAATAATTTTTTATTAAAAATAATAATTTTAACATTAAATAATTTTTATCTATATATTTTAAATTTTTTTAATTTAAAAAATAATATTTTATTATTAAAAAATTATATTTTATTAAATATAAATTTATTCGATCTTATCAAAAATTATAATTACTTATTTAACTCTAAACTTAATTTTTAAAAACATTATTAGCCTTCCTCGTTAATCATTCACTCTCCTATAAGATGCACAGATACCCAAAGGGCAGAGATCCAAGAACTCATTTCAATCTAAATTCCTGTTGAGTTTTAAGTCTTTTCTTTTTCGCTTTTTGGATTCAATTCTGGTCCAAAAATGCCTCTAGGAACTGTTGAAGTCCTACTTGTTGGTGCTAAGGGTCTTGAAAACACTGATTTTCTCAGTAAGTTCAAATATATCTCGAAAAAATTTTTCGTTGTTTATTTGTTTGTTGATTATAAAATTGAGATGTGGGTTTTCAATAATGAGATCATTATGTCCATAATGAGTGATGTTAATAGATATTCATAAGCCTCTCTCTCTTTTATTTGTTCTACCTTTTTGTGTGTTGTTCTTGATCTGTAATTTTCTTTACATCGACCATTTTCCTTGTAGCTGAATCAATCGCTTTGGCCTACCAGTGGAATGTTGTTTAGGTGTTTTTCCCCCCCTAATAATAATAATTCTGGATTGATTTTTGACGAGGTTAAAATTCTTATGTGAGCAGATGGCGTGGACCCTTATGTCGTCCTCGCTTGCCGTACCCAGGAGCAGAAAAGCAGTGTTGCTTCAGGTATTTATGTCTCTAATCGCTCTGAATTCTTAGCTGCATTTCTAATTTTTACTTATCAGATTAGATTAGAAAAGATCAAGTAATATGTTAATACTTGCTTTGGTGTGGTAAGCACAAGAGATTATTGGCAAAACTATGCCTTCAATATGTATGCAATTGGCCTTGCAGTCAAGTGGAGCGTTTGTACCCAAGATGGAGATCATACCCTTCTCCTTAAAATTTCTGTTGTGCAAAAGAAAAGTTATACAATTTTGTGCAATATTGACAAATATAAAATCCTACAGGGAAAGGAGTGAACCAGAATGGAATGAGAAATTCTCATTTGAGGTATCAGATGGTGACACAGAACTCACATTGAAAATCATGGACAGTGATGTTGGTGCTGCAGATGATTTTGTTGGAGAAGCAACGTGAGTGCAAGTTCCCCATCTATATGTAACAAATTAGAATCTTCATAAATTCGGTTGAATTTTCTATGCAACACTGAAAATATAAAATATTGATTACGGGTTCTGTGATCCATTCAGCATTCCCTTGAGCCATTGTTTTTGGAAGGAAACCTCCCATCTACGGCGTACAAAGTTGTCAAAGAACAAGAATACAAGGGAGAGATTACAGTGGGCCTCACCTTCACCCCAGAGGTAATTACTGTGTTTCTACCTAAGCATAAGGAAAAGGGGAAGAGTGTAGGATTATTGAAGATGATTCAGTTGTCGATTACTTTACTCCAAGTTAGCAAATCATGTTAAGTCACTTCTTCTTAGTTTATGTCTTCGTGGACAAACATTGAATCGATAGATAAATATAGTTTTTCTAGTTTTTCCAGGCCGTAATGATAATAGTGTTGTTTCTTATTCCTCATTCTAGTATTGTGAAAACCGTGGTTTCCAGGTAGAGATGGACAACGTCGGAGTGGATGGATACGATTTTCGGTTATAATATTAACTAGCATCTTGGTGTGGAAATGGCAAGGACTGCTTTTGGTTTGGAGATGGCAAAGAGACTCTGTTTTTAACGTCGATGTGTTGTGAGAACTTGTTTTGATGTTGCAAATAATACCGATGTGTTTTAAGAACCTTTTGGTGTTGATTGATTTGGATTTGTGTTTGGCATTAATAATAGTAATTTTTTTTTTTGTGGATATGTCTCAACAATTTTAATCAGAAAGTGTTAAAAAATTTAAATCATATTTTAATTATAAAAACTCTAAAATAATAAAATAATTTTATTTTTCGTTCCCATGCCATGTTTTCCCTTCAAAATAATATGGTCTACGAAATCGTTTTCAGTGCAAGCCTTGCTGCTGGCTATATTGAACAATATGGAAAACTTAAGCGAGACAAAGGCATAGGAGTCCTCCATTTTCATGAAGACTGTACAAATGTGTGTAAAAATACTAAACAATACAAAACTATATAAACTACAAGACTAATAGATTAAGAAAATTATGGTCAAATGCTTCCTGCAAAATCATGAATCCTCTGTTCATTACACACATGGGGAAAATAAATCGTTTGGATCCTTGATGCTTCACTTTAAGAAAAGCCAAAAAAAAAAAAAAAAAAAGAACTTCGTTTTCTATTCATTGCCGTGAAAATGGAAGAAAGTACAACATGAACATATTGCATTTGGGAAAACTTTCGCACAGTTGTCGCCCCTACATCTTCTGAACAAACTACCAAAGTTGAAAGACTATTTTACAACGGTTCAAATTATAGTCAATATCATATTACAAAAGCTAAAATACAACCACAAAGGTTATTGTTGAAAAAGGCTGCGTATTATCACAGATAATTATAATACCTAAACTGGTAACAATTACCTTGACTCTAGGAGTTCACCCTCCCACGCAGTCCCTTATTCTCCTTCAAGTGTGGCGGTTGTTGAGAACCAACGCTACTGCAACTTGGTAAGCTCACACTTCCTGACGGCACGAAGGAAGGACTATTCAAGGGTACTTGTGTCTGGGAAGCAAGTTGCTTCTCCGGAGCATCAAAGTGAACTGATATATCAGTTTGAAAAAAGCTGGGTAAGCCAAAATCAGGAAGTGCCAAACTACCATCCTTCAGGGTCTGAGAAGCGTCAACTGGTTGCTGAAAGTAACTTTCCCTCAGGGTTTGAGAAGTGTCAACTTGTTGCTGGAAGTAATCCTCCCTCTGGTTTTGAGATTTTGCAAACATTTTAGCTAGAAAATTTTTATACATACTTAATTTATCATGAATTTAATAAATAATAAATATCATGAGATTTATATAAAAAATAAATAAATTTTATATAATTATATTTTAAATTCATGATTGATTAAATTAAAATAAATTTTCCTCAAAAGTTATTATTATATTTCAATTCTGATAATAACTATACGTGTGTGGGTCTTGCAAATAATGACAAACCGTAAAATCTTTTTCTTCAAAAAAAAAAAGAAAAATATATTTTAAATTTTGTGGCATCCTGATAAAAAAGTCTTAGTTATTTTAATTTTAGAGAAATTTTAATATATTATTATTATTTTTAAATATATCAATTTTGCTAATTTATTATCATTATAATAATTAATTTATATTTATAAAATGTATTTTAATTTTTATCTTTCTAATTCAAAGAGACTTTAAAAAACAAATTCTCCATGCTTCGTAGCTCAACAGTTTTTCTTGAAATATTCCCCATTAGATTCTCATATTTTATTAAATTTAATTATTTAATCACTACTTTTTTAAAATTGAATTAAAATGTCAATGTATTTTGTAAAATAAAACTCTTTAATTTTTTTTATTATATTTTTAATAAAAAAAATTAATCAATTTATTTTAATCTAAATCATAAAGACAGTTAAAATTAAGTGATTAAATAATATAAATAATTAAAACTATGGAAATTAAACAGTATAAATATCTAAGGCTAAATAGATAAAATTATTTTAATTGAATTTTAAAGAAATAACTAAATAATTGATCTTAGCCAATTATAAACCTAATAGTAATTTATTTATTTATTTATTTATTTTATGTCTTCCAACTGTTCCCACTTTCATTTTCTTGCTTTTTCCTATCCCCTATGTCTTTCTAGACTATTTAGATTTTATCATATCAGTATATAAAAAATTTAAAGTCACTTTTGAACGATTAAATTAAATTGAGTTTATGTGATACCAATTTTCATATAGCAAAGAACCTTTTGAACGATTTATTCAAAAGTTATGTTTGTTTCAAGAAAAATAATTTTTATATGAAAAATATTTTTTATCATGAAAATATTTTTTATTATTTTATTATAATATTAAATTAATGATATATATATTTATTATATATATATATATATATATATAAATAAAAGTATGTCTACATTTTAATAAAATTATCAAAATTTAAAAAATAAAAAATAACTTTCTCTTTTTAAAAATAAAAGTCATTTTCTTTAAATATAACTTAATTTTCTCTTTGATTAGAAAAAATATTTTCCGTGAAACAAATGGAGCCAAAAATCAATTTTTCATACTTAATAAAATAAATTTTATTATTAAAAATAATAATTTTAACATTAAATAATTTTTATCTATATATTTTTATTTTTTTTTATTTTCAAAAATAATATTTTATTATTAAACTTTCAATATAAAATAGCATTTGCTTAAAAATGTTTTTATTATTAATTACAATAAATATTATGTGTGAATTTTATCATGATTAAAAATAAAAATATTTATTATATGTATAATGGTTATATTAAAAAATAATAATTTTTTGTGTAATCATGAAAAAATCGTGTAAGTTGTGTATCATTTTCTGCTTGAATCTTACATTATAAATAATGAAAAAGCAAAAAGAAAGAAAGATTATTTTTAAATATAATTAAATAGAGTCTTATGATTTATATTTGGTAAATTAATATTTTGATTAAATTTGTTAATAAAAAGTGTATTAGTAATCGATAGTCGTGACCCCACATTGCTCAGGAGTTATTAAAATTTCCAAACAAGGATTTGATAATTAAATAAATTCCACAGCTTCTTGTAATTATCAACTATCTGAGTGACTTTATTCTACGTATGTATAGATATACTTTTTTTTTTGTTAAAAATGCTAAAAAAATAAGCCATTCATTGGAGTACCGCACAAATAAAAACTGTCTAAATAATGAAGAAAATCTCACAAAATTAACCTCTCTTATAGACTGATACTAGTGATGAATATTGAGAAGTTATTCTTCTCAAAAAAATAGAAGAAGAAAAGACATATATGTGATCATGCTAGCGGGTAATTTTCTAAGAAATGATGAGTTATCTATGATGATAAAAAACAGTGCTCTATGAAATGAAATTTAGATTTTTTGATTCTATTTTTTATTGTCAGAGTGAATAGAGAATTGATTTAAAGCAGAAAAAAATTTATCATCTCTTAAAAAATAATTTATTATAAAATTAAATATATTATGCATATGATCTAAGAAATTAATGTAAATTCAACTGTAGTTAAGCTTTTTATTTATCAAATTTTAAATAAAAGTGAGTCAAAATATAAAATAATTTTAAAGTTCTAAAAATAAAAAGTAATTGAATTGCTAATAAACATCTATCGCACTTATTTTGCATTAAAATTTTAAGACTAAAGCTATTTTTTAAGGAAAAAATATTATTTTAAATATTGTTAAAAAAATAATTTTAAAAAATATTTTACTATTTTAGAATTTTAATAATTAAAATTTATTAAATTTATTTTTAAATTAATTTTTAATTAATATTTAAAAAAATACTTTTTAAAACAACAATTTTAATAGTATTGCCAAACAAATCTTTAAACTTTCAATATAAAATAGCATTTACTTAAAATATTTTTATTATTAATTATAATAAATATTATGTGTGAATTTTATCATGATTAAAAATAAAAAATATTTATTATATGTATAATGGTTATATTAAAAAAAAAATAATTTTTTGTGTAATCATGAAAAAATCGTGCAAGGTGGGTATCATTTTCTTCTTGAATCTTCCATTATAAATAGTGAAAAAAGAAAAAAAAAGAAAAATTATTTTTAAATAGAATTAAATAGAGTCTTATGATTTATATTTGATAAATTAATATTTTGGTTAAATTTGTTAATAAAAGGTGTATTAGTAATCGATAGTCGTGACCTCGCATTGCTCAGGAGTTATTAAAATTCTCAGACAAGGATTTGACTATCAAATAAATTCAACAGTTTCTTGTAATTATCAACTATCTGAGAGACTTTATTTCACGTATGTATAAATATACTTTTCTTTCGTCAAAAATACTGAAAAAATAAGCCCTTCATTGGAGTACTGCACAAACGACAGCTGTCTAAATAATGAAGAAAATCTCACAAAATTCACCTCTCTTATAGACTGATACTAGTGATGAATATTGAGGAGCTATTATTCTAAAAAAAAAAATAGAAGAAAAAAGACATATATGTGATCATGCTAGCAGATAGTTTCCTAAGAAATGATGAGTTATCTATGATGATAAAAATCATTACTCTATGAAATGAAATTTAGATTTTTTAATTTTATTTTTTATTGTCAGAGTGAACAGAGAATTGATTTAAAGCAGAAAAAATTTATCATTTCTCAAAAAATAATTTATTATAAATTTAAATATATTATGCACCTGATCTAAGAAATTAGTGTAAATTCAACTGCAATTAAGCTTTTTATTTATCAAATTTTAAATAAAAGTGTGTCGAAATATAAAATATTTTTAATGTTCTAAAAATAAAAAGTAATTGTATTGCTAATAAATATCTATCGCACTTATTTTGCATTAAAATTTTAAGACTAAAGCTATTTTTTAAGGAAAAAATATTATTTTAAATATTGTTAAAAAAATAATTTAAAAAAATATTTTACTATTTTAGTATTTTAATAATTAAAATTTATTAAATTTAATTTTAAATTAATTTTTAATTATCATTTTTTAAAAAAATTCTTTTCAAAACAACAATTTTAATAGTATTGCCAAACAAATCTTTAAACTTTCAATATAAAATAGCATTTGTTTAAAAATATTTTTATTATTAATTATAATAAATATTGTGTGTGAATTTTATCATGATTAAAAACAAAAAATATTTATTATATGTATAATGTTTATATTAAAAAAAATAATTTTTTGTGTAATCATGAAAAAATCGTGCAAGGTGGGTATCATTTTCTGCTTGAATCTTACATTATAATTAGTGAAAAAGCAAAAAAAAAAGAAAGATTATTTTTAAATAGAATTAAATAGAGTAAGATTATTTTTAAATAGAATTAAATAGAGTCTTATGATTTATATTTGATAAATTAATATTTTGGTTAAATTTATTAATAAAAAGTGTATTAGTAATCGATAGTTGTGATCCCACATTGCTCAGGAGTTGTTAAAATTTCCAGATAAGGATTTGACTATTAAATAAATTCAACAGCTTCTTGTAATTATCAACTATTTGAGAGATTTTATTTCACGTATGTATAAATACACTTTCATTTCGTTAAAAATGCTGAAAAGATAAGCTCTTCATTGGAGTACTGCACAAATAATAGCTGTCTAAATAATGAAGAAAATCTCGCAAAATTCACCTCTCTTATAGACTGATACTAGTGATGAATATTGAGGAGCTGTTCTTCTAAAAAAAAAAAGAAGGTAAAAGACATATATGCGATCATACTAGCGGATAGTTCTCTAAAAAATGATGAGTTATCCATGATGATAAAAAAATAATACTCTATGAAATGAAATTTAAATTTTTTTGATTCTATTTTTTATTGTCAGAGTGAACAGAGAATTGATTTAAAGCAGAAAAAATTATTATCTCTCAAAAAATAATTTATTATAAATTTAAATATATTATACACTTGATCTAAGAAATTAGTATAAATTCGACTGTAATTAAGCTTTTTATTTATCAAATTTTAAATAAAAGTGAGTCGAAATATAAAATAATTTTTTTTTTATAAATTTTCCTACAAACAAATATTGAAAAAAAAATGTCTCATTAAGTTTAAAATCAATTTTTCATCACATAAGCCCTTATACTTTCCTAATTAAGTCTAACCAAATTTATACTTAATAAAATAATAATTTTTTATTAAAAATAATAATTTTAACATTAAATAATTTTTATCTATATATTTTAAATTTTTTTAATTTAAAAAATAATATTTTATTATTAAAAAAATTATATTTTATTAAATATAAATTTATTCGATCTTATCAAAAATTATAATTACTTATTTAACTCTAAACTTAATTTTTAAAAACATTATTAGCCTTCCTCGTTAATCATTCACTCTCCCTATAAGATGCACAGATACCCAAAGGGCAGAGATCCAAGAACTCATTTCAATCTAAATTCCTGTTGAGTTTTAAGTCTTTTCTTTTTCGCTTTTTGGATTCAATTCTGGTCCAAAAATGCCTCTAGGAACTGTTGAAGTCCTACTTGTTGGTGCTAAGGGTCTTGAAAACACTGATTTTCTCAGTAAGTTCAAATATATCTCGAAAAAATTTTTCGTTGTTTATTTGTTTGTTGATTATAAAATTGAGATGTGGGTTTTCAATAATGAGATCATTATGTCCATAATGAGTGATGTTAATAGATATTCATAAGCCTCTCTCTCTTTTATTTGTTCTACCTTTTTGTGTGTTGTTCTTGATCTGTAATTTTCTTTACATCGACCATTTTCCTTGTAGCTGAATCAATCGCTTTGGCCTACCAGTGGAATGTTGTTTAGGTGTTTTTCCAACACTAATAATAATAATTCTGGATTGATTTTTGACGAGGTTAAAATTCTTATGTGAGCAGATGGCGTGGACCCTTATGTCGTCCTCGCTTGCCGTACCCAGGAGCAGAAAAGCAGTGTTGCTTCAGGTATTTATGTCTCTAATCGCTCTGAATTCTTAGCTGCATTTCTAATTTTTACTTATCAGATTAGATTAGAAAAGATCAAGTAATATGTTAATACTTGCTTTGGTGTGGTAAGCACAAGAGATTATTGGCAAAACTATGCCTTCAATATGTATGCAATTGGCCTTGCAGTCAAGTGGAGCGTTTGTACCCAAGATGGAGATCATACCCTTCTCCTTAAAATTTCTGTTGTGCAAAAGAAAAGTTATACAATTTTGTGCAATATTGACAAATATAAAATCCTACAGGGAAAGGGAGTGAACCAGAATGGAATGAGAAATTCTCATTTGAGGTATCAGATGGTGACACAGAACTCACATTGAAAATCATGGACAGTGATGTTGGTGCTGCAGATGATTTTGTTGGAGAAGCAACGTGAGTGCAAGTTCCCCATCTATATGTAACAAATTAGAATCTTCATAAATTCGGTTGAATTTTCTATGCAACACTGAAAATATAAAATATTGATTACGGGTTCTGTGATCCATTCAGCATTCCCCTTGAGCCATTGTTTTTGGAAGGAAACCTCCCATCTACGGCGTACAAAGTTGTCAAAGAACAAGAATACAAGGGAGAGATTACAGTGGGCCTCACCTTCACCCCAGAGGTAATTACTGTGTTTCTACCTAAGCATAAGGAAAAGGGGAAGAGTGTAGGATTATTGAAGATGATTCAGTTGTCGATTACTTTACTCCAAGTTAGCAAATCATGTTAAGTCACTTCTTCTTAGTTTATGTCTTCGTGGACAAACATTGAATCGATAGATAAATATAGTTTTTCTAGTTTTTCCAGGCCGTAATGATAATAGTGTTGTTTCTTATTCCTCATTCTAGTATTGTGAAAACCGTGGTTTCCAGGTAGAGATGGACAACGTCGGAGTGGATGGATACGATTTTCGGTTATAATATTAACTAGCATCTTGGTGTGGAAATGGCAAGGACTGCTTTTGGTTTGGAGATGGCAAAGAGACTCTGTTTTTAACGTCGATGTGTTGTGAGAACTTGTTTTGATGTTGCAAATAATACCGATGTGTTTTAAGAACCTTTTGGTGTTGATTGATTTGGATTTGTGTTTGGCATTAATAATAGTAATTGTTTTTTTTTTTATATGTCTCAACAATTTTAATCAGAAAGTGTTAAAAAATTTAAATCATATTTTAATTATAAAAACTCTAAAATAATAAAATAATTTTATTTTTCGTTCCCATGCCATGTTTTCCCTTCAAAATAATATGGTCTACGAAATCGTTTTCAGTGCAAGCCTTGCTGCTGGCTATATTGAACAATATGGAAAACTTAAGCGAGACAAAGGCATAGGAGTCCTCCATTTTCATGAAGACTGTACAAATGTGTGTAAAAATACTAAACAATACAAAACTATATAAACTACAAGACTAATAGATTAAGAAAATTATGGTCAAATGCTTCCTGCAAAATCATGAATCCTCTGTTCATTACACACATGGGGAAAATAAATCGTTTGGATCCTTGATGCTTCACTTTAAGAAAAGCCAAAAAAAAAAAAAAAAAAAGAACTTCGTTTTCTATTCATTGCCGTGAAAATGGAAGAAAGTACAACATGAACATATTGCATTTGGGAAAACTTTCGCACAGTTGTCGCCCCTACATCTTCTGAACAAACTACCAAAGTTGAAAGACTATTTTACAACGGTTCAAATTATAGTCAATATCATATTACAAAAGCTAAAATACAACCACAAAGGTTATTGTTGAAAAAGGCTGCGTATTATCACAGATAATTATAATACCTAAACTGGTAACAATTACCTTGACTCTAGGAGTTCACCCTCCCACGCAGTCCCTTATTCTCCTTCAAGTGTGGCGGTTGTTGAGAACCAACGCTACTGCAACTTGGTAAGCTCACACTTCCTGACGGCACGAAGGAAGGACTATTCAAGGGTACTTGTGTCTGGGAAGCAAGTTGCTTCTCCGGAGCATCAAAGTGAACTGATATATCAGTTTGAAAAAAGCTGGGTAAGCCAAAATCAGGAAGTGCCAAACTACCATCCTTCAGGGTCTGAGAAGCGTCAACTGGTTGCTGAAAGTAACTTTCCCTCAGGGTTTGAGAAGTGTCAACTTGTTGCTGGAAGTAATCCTCCCTCTGGTTTTGAGAAGCGTCAACTTGTTGCTGGAAGTAAACCCCCTTCTGGGTTTGAGAAGTGTCTACTTGTTGCTGGAAGTAACTCTGAACTGGCAAATTATCATCTATTGGTAATGCACCTGTAAGAGTCTTGAATGCAAATTCAAAGCATGGGTCTGACCAATAATCCCCAAAGGAAAAGTTTGGCTGTAACTCTGGCATGTTGCCATTCTTCTCAATTTCCAACTTCTGTGAATGCTCTTCAGTTGCAGTGCAGTCATCAAGGTGCTTTATCCTCTTATTTGATGGCTCAATTTGAGGTGTAGTTGTTACGTTTGGGGAACAATAATGTGCGTGTGCCACTTCTGGCGCAGCCTTGAGCTGCTGAGAAGCTCCCACTGCAAACTTGTCCAGAGAAACCACATCCAGAACAGCTTCATCTTTACTAGATTTTTTAGCTGTTCTACCTGTCATTTTAAAAGCACGCACATTGGAGATTGAGCTGCCCATTGGTTCACTTTCAAGCTCTGAAAATTGTTCTGGAGATTGACGAGGCAAATGAAGCTTTGTACTATTTTTGCATTTGCCTGAGTTGATCAGCGTTTTTCCATTGCTACTTCTATCAATTGTTTTCATGAGCGAGTTCCTCTCATGTATGATATCAGAAGCAGGAGTTGAAAGCAGCTCATTTTCAGCAGTAATCTCAACAGGTATTTCACCTGTAAGAGTCTTGAATGCAAATTCAAGGCAAGGGTCCGACCAGAACTCCCCAAATGGAGGGATAAGCTGTGGTTCTGAATTCTCATCATTAGTTTTGTCAGTTTCCTGCACTTGCGATTGGTGCTTGGAAACAGCTGTGTCCTGAAAAGACACTTGGTTCTTGACATCAGTCAAAGCATGATTTGGAAACTCAGTTCTAGATTCAGCACCAAGCTGCTGAGATGCTTTGTCTGCCAAAGCATCTGAAGTCAAACCCACAGCTAGGATGGCTTCAGTTTTACAAGATCTTTTTGCATTTTGAAGAGCACGTGCACTGGACCCTGTGTTGGCTACCACCTCAGGTTCAAGACCTGCAATTCGTTTTGAAGACCGACGAGCCAAGTTCATCCCTTTCTTTAGTTTCTTATCACTTGGTTTGCTCAAACCATTCTGTGTTTTTTCTTGGCCCTTCCCTTTCATCCCACTCTGAACATCAGCTTCAGGAGTTAAGAAAGGTCCTTTGTCAGCACTAACCAATTTACATTGATTTAAGTCAGAAACTCTGGCCTTTGGCAGGTCAGAATGAGTGTTTTGGCTCTTGTTTGATGGCTCTCGAAATAAAGGATTATTAGTATTAGCAGCAGCATGATGCAGAAGCTCTGTTATGGGTTCATCCTCCATTTGCTCAGATGTTTTTTCTGCCAAAACATCTGAAGTCAAACCCATAGCACCATTCGGAGACCTAATAGATTTTGGATTTGGACGAGCTTGCACAATGGACACTAAGTTGACCACTCGCTTGTGTTCAATCTCATCAAGACACTTTGAAGACTGATGAGGCAAGTTAAGCCCTTTATCATTATTGGATTCACTCAAACTATTCTGAGTTTTTCCTTCGTAAATTTTATCCCCTTTTATCCCACTCTCAGGAAAGTTCTGCTCTTGCTTATTACCAGCTTTAGGAATTGCTTGAACAAAGGAACTTGCATTGCCTACCAGCTCAGGTTCAATCGCAGCTAGACGCTTCGAAAACGCAGCGAGGCAAGTAAAGACTTTTCTTGTTACTGAACTTGCTCAAACTATTCTGAGCTTTTCTTTTGTAGCTTTCATCCCTCCTTGTCCCACTCTCAGGCAAGTTCTGCTCTTGCTTGTTATCAGCTTCCGGAAATAAAAGTCCATGGCCACCAACAGGGCTGATGGTTTTGTCTTGGTTTCTCTCAGAAACTTCAGCCTTTGTTTGTGCTGACCATTTTCCATTATAGTTTTCCTTGCATTCAGCTCCATTACCCTCCACATTATCTCTTGGAATCTCTTGTGAAGGTATATCAATTGTGGCAACCGCAGTAAGTGTAGTTACAGTGGATACAGTTTTGCCTCCGCTTTTCTTTAAGGACTCAGCTTCTGAAGATGAAGTGCTGCCCACATCAGAAGTCCCCTTACCTGCATCAGTAAGTTTGTCCACATCAGTGCAGTTGAATTTAGGTATGATTGGCTTATTTCCGCATGACATAGATCATCATTTGGTATAAATAATTAGTACAAATAATCAACTTCGCACCTGAACAAAGCTGTTGCCCAGTAGCAGTGTGCTTTTGTTTCTCCATTTTAGCTTCAGATGATGGCTAACAAAAGGAAAAAACACCAAACTGTGAAAGGGGGGCCAGTGGGTGATTATTACCACTCAAGACATGACAAACTTTAAAGAACCAGCAGTCAATGGAGGTGCAAGCCCCTTCTGGAATGAGCTAGATATAACAATCCCTTCTTTTTTTTTTTTTTTTAAATAACGGCATCCTTTGATGTCTCAAACAAGACTGACAGCACGGAGGCATGGGCTGCGTTGTTCAGAAAATGAACAGACAGAAAAACCAATAAAAGTGAACCCTGCTAAAATGCTTGCTCTCTAATATTTCAAGTCAAGATGTTTTCAAGTTTGCCAGATGCAGGTAAATCCCCTAAACATCCAGGGCCGGTTGTTGGGTGGGGTTGGGGGGGGGAGAGGAGAGGGAGGAGGAGAGGGTGTGTGTGGTGAACTTTTGCTAAAATGCTGTACAACAACAATACACATTCTAATTAACATTTTCAAAAGCCATGCCACATGAAGCTTTAGTCTTTTTATAAAGGCCTGTAAATTATGTTGATGGTTTGATATAAATTGCTACATGAAAGGTTAACCATGGTGATGTTTTTGATCAGGTCTTGTAGAGATTTGGACTGCTCTAGCAATCATAGATCTCTTCCTCCACCAGCTTCAATGCTACGAATAAAAGTGTCACATGTTTAGGTACAATGTTTGTCCAAATTGTCAACTATGGAAAGTTCATGATTATTTGACTTTTAGCGCTTGATACTGCAAGATTAAGGCATTAACATTTTCATCCTTGCGTTACATGTCCAAGCATGACCATTATAATAACGCAGGAATGTTATTCTTCAATGTTTATTCAACTTTACGAATGGTTATTTACTCTACAAGATCTAAGTTCTAAAGAGAAGTTCTACAGTTCTGACCCATGTTTGCCATCTCTGACATTAAGTTGCAATATGTCCCATATAACAGCAATTCACTGCATCTAATAATATCTTAAGTAAAATTGATTTAACAAATGGTTTAGAAGCTTCCACCTTCATAAGAGAAAAGTTGCAAATATGTGATGGGTCAAATATTGATCCTCAAAAATAAAATCTAAGCGTAAACTACCAGTGACACAATTATAAATTAGTACTGTTGCAAGAGCATAACCTTCTCCTTCAATTTAAAAAAAAATCTTTCAATTAAGTTGCAAAACACTTCTACTATAACATAGGATTTGCACAATTTGCATGGCATGACTATAAATTATTTCAATTGCTGTATAAGCAATATTTTTGGTCTACAAGATCAATAACTAAAGGCTGCAAAATTTTAGGATTTACTGAAACAGTATTTCGAAGGGTAGTAGTATGCACACAGCATTCCAATGTATACATTTAATTCCACATAAAAAATCCCATAGAGCAAACATGCAACTATCAAATTCATGGCACAGTATATGTGAATTCCCAAAGAGAATGATGATGTCAACAACAGTAATAACTGTAATATATCACTTAAACTCGAGAATACCAGGTTAGTTTCAATGTTCAAAGGTTTTTTCATTGATGTGCCTTTTCTTTGGCAAAAATGCCCGTCTACTACTGTGGCAAAAGGGTACTGATCAACATTAATTTATTTTCTCCATTAGGGATGTCAAAAATATGTTCTTTCCCACAAAATTTTTCAACTAAAAAAGCATGTATACAGCAATGGGTATAGCATGGCAGGTAATGGTACTGGCCTCATCTCTTAACAAGAAGCATCAAACACCTGCTGGGGTAGGGAAGATTGCCATCCCTGTAAATATTCATCACTTGAAAACTAAATAATATAAGACACATAAGTGTTCTCACAAGTTCTCACCGGGTCTTTTCTAATTCCATTTGCGTGCCTAGTAATTTTGGTCTTCTTGATCTAGCGTTAAAAACTCCTCAAACTTTTAGAAGTACTAATTTTCCTTTTTCCTATGGAATCTGGTAGGAAACTATATTCCTATTCTAAAGCATTCATAGAGTTTCCATTTATAGCACATACCTTATGTATATTACGCTGCATGCATCAAATTTTTTTCACCCTTGATTGTACTTCATGATTAATGCTAATATTAGGACCTTTACTTTAACTAAATCCCTTCTTCCTTATTTGCTAATATAGCGCAATGATTTCAGGCAGGACAAACAACTAAAGGTTTGTATTGATGCACGATACATAATTGGCAGCGAAGCAAACACCATAACTGCACAAAATAAGTTTTTGGCATATAAAAATAAGGATATCGTGGACAAACTTTGTTTTCAGGGAGCACACTCATGAGTGTTTCCTTTTGCTTTAATGTGCAACTTTTCTGCTTCACAGTTTCCAGATATCGAAGCACCTCTGGCTTGGAATAGAATTTGCAGCCAGTAGAAATATCAACATAACACTGCAACAGAAAATGCAGTCACATACAAGCTAGTGTCATTTAAAATACCATAAATTGATTTTGGGGAAAAAAAGGCATTAGAATGTTATTATTGAAACATAATCGAAAATCTTCTGCAAAGATTCCTTTTTAATACACTTTAGCATTGGGTCAAATCATCAAAAAGAAAAGTTTGATTCATAAGGAAAAAAGTTCGCAGGCCAAAAAGTTGCTTCACCTAGAGCATTCTAGGAAAGAAATGTTAAGTGTTCATGTACAAATTTTATCCAGAAAGGAATTACCTTTTACAATGATAAGATAAACCAAGTACCATTTACCAGCATAAGTTACAATCGAGTATATAAAAAAAAAAAAAATTATATGCATATATATATTTGTAAGGAAAGTCTCATGCATATATCATATGCATGTAACATGTTAATCATGAGTCTAAAACCGAAGCCAGTTAATGATTAAAAGCCTCCACGAGACCATGCACATTGCATAAAAAGAAAAGATTCATCCAATGATGTCACATGTGTGTGCATGTATATATATATATGACTCTTAGATGAAAGTATTTAATACCTTGTATATTTTTCCGCTTGCAAAGCCACTTTGTCTGGTTCTCAACTCCACAATCCAACCGTGAGGTAACCATTCAGGATGTTCATTTGTATCTTCCATAATCTGCTAATGGTAACAATGACCAATTAAATAGAAAATCAAGAGAAACGGAGGAAGCAAAAGGATAAATAGTTATAAGGTCTCATGCCCTTCATACTCACATGCATCTGGTTATTAATTGTTGGCCTTCTGATGGAACTCTTAGCTGGTTGTGGCTGGTTAAGTTGAGTACTTTGTGCTTTAATATGGCATATAAAATCATCCTTGGAGAAGAATTTTTGACCAGTTCCAGAGTTCACATAATACTACAAAGGCCAAATATATTGTAAGCATGGTAGTGGAAGTAAAAGCAGACAACTTGATCCCAGAATTCTGTTATGTTAAATTATGTGCTCCTCCCCTTTTGCCATATTACTTATTCACTGTTTTAGATATTTGTTCTGTCCATAAATCATTGATCCGAATGTAATATGAACCAAGTTAATTCCTGAATCCTGACTATTAAAATCAATAAAGTGACAAACTCAAAGGAAAATATAGCAAGAGATAAGAAAGCCATTCATTGTGGTGATTAAACTTTTAATTACCTGTGTCTCTGACATTAATTCTTAAATTGCAATTCCCATTGCCTTAGCAACACTTTGCTGACTATGTTGGTTATGCTCATTAAAATTCCAAAATAATGTCCTTGAAAACTATCGAGACTACGTTTTAGCATTCTGGCAGTTCAGTTGACTGTTTTCAGATATGCTAATAGATTTAATTTGGTAATTTCTTAATGAAAATCCTCTAATACTCTACAGATATTGAAAACAACTTGTTGGTTAACTTCATACAACCAAATAGGCAAGTGTCTTCTGTTATTTTAATATTAAAAAAGCTAAAAACTCAACTCAACTCAACTCAATTAAGCCTTTATCCCAAAGATTTGGGGTCGGCTAATGAACACAAATAATTTGATTAACAAACTATCCACCTATCTTCTGTTCTTTTACTAGATATAGCATTTACCTTTACCAATAAAATTTTGACACTAGATTTTACTCACTTAAAGTCTTAAACTATAGCCTACCCTTTTTTTCACTTTTTTTGACAACCATTGTCATTTACTTCTTTACTTACCATAACAAATCATCCACAAATTTACAAGTGCTTTCACAAAAAGTCAAAATATTGTATAAGATATGTGCTAGTAATGTTGGCTTGGACTCTGGCATTGCTACAAGATTCTTCTCAACATGCAAGTGAACAGCAAGGTATCTATAATGGCTTTTTAAAGCATTTTACAGATTTGGAATATAAACCAAATTCCAACTATATTATCGAGATTCTTCTCTCCATGCACGAGAGGTTATGATCTTTCGTTCTTTTCATCAGTTAAAGCAAACAATGGAAGAAAAACTGAGATGTCTTTTTTCTTCTGATAATGGCACTTCATCTCATTTGAAATTCTAACTCAAAATCAATGCTTCCTCAAAAATGAGATCTCTCAGATCACAGCAACCTTTTCGTACACTTACACACAATTTCACATACATTTTTTTCCCACTTTTTCTTCTTTCTAATTTAACTATAAACAAAAAAGCTGAGAAGGTTCTACTTAAAATGGAGCTAACTTATGCAAAAATATTAACAAATCAGAGCACCATATTCCAATTCTCTATGCACTTATCACTACTTTAAGCATAGCAAAATTTTAGTTCATTCACTGTAATAAAGGAAGCTAGTTGGTTCAGAATTTTAAATAGTTCATGGACAAAGAATTTGCTCGAAATTTTGAAGAAAAAAAATTGAAGTCCATGAATCGAAAAAGATTCTAGTAATCACAGGAGACAAAGACAATGTGATAATGATAAAAGATCCATCTACACAGCAATTTAAATTGTTCCACATAACATGCAAACTTGAGAGTGTAAATCCAATAAACATGAAATTATATGCACAGCGCTAACCAACATAAAACTCAATTTATTCCACAAAGGGCATATTAATGTACAACCTTTAAAAAGTTTTAAGGAAAACTAGAAAAGAAGCAAACTTTGAATGCACAACAAACAACATGCAGCTGAATTAACAAAACCAATACTGTTACATGAGCTAGCCAAAGCACCATAGTCCATTTAATCGAGTTAAGACCTTCATCTTTTCACTTTCAAAGATCAATCTACAAAAATAAACTACCAGCACTAAAAGATTTAATAATTTATGCGTCCATGCACTTGTATCTGATCTTAAAAACTCAGAAAAAAAAAATCTTCCAGCTAAAAATTTAATAATAAAAGTCGGAGGACCATGAAAACCCTAAATTAAGTGAAACCACTAGACTTAAATTTACCTTAATTTTGCGACCCGTCTTTAGAACATTGAATTGTACAGTCCATCCGTCAGGAAGCTCCTCTGGCGAGTCCTCCGGAACCATATCAAGAAACCGACGAACGTCCGGCGACCAAAAACTGTATCTCTGCTCAGTTTCCGACAACGTCTTTTCTCTCTAAGCATGTATTGCTTTGTTCTTTCTGACACTGAAATGTCATAGCCTTGATTCTAATAATAATGCGAGTTTGAGGCCACGTGTTGGCGCTGCATTTAGAAAGACACTTGCGCTAGTGGATATGCAGAGTTAAGAAGTGTGATTCTATATCAAAACGAGGTCGTTTTAAATTGGGCACTGGGCTTCCAAAGCATTCGGCCCATGCTCAAGGCCCAGAAAATATTCATGGCTTGCACGTCTGCGTTTGGCTTATAATTCTACTTTCCACGGGCACGAAACGGGGGAATTTGCATTTAGCAGCAGAAGGCGGAGGGAGAGGGAGGAGGAAATTTGCTTCTCTCTCGATATCACCGATCCAATTCCAAGCATATACGTATACATGAGTATACATATCTATTGCTCTTCTCTCTATTATTAGTTGGTTTATGCATTGACTTAGGGCTTTTAGGCTTTAATTTCTTGGATCGAATATTTCAAGTGGGATTTATCATTGGACGATGGTTTTCCCTGTTCTTGTTTAACTTAAATTATCGTGTTCGAATTTAGTGTTTGTTCCTTTCAATTTCAATCTTAGCTTTCTCCTTCACAGCCTTCCCATCCCTCGTATTTCTACCCATATAATTGTTTCCTGCTCGATCTTAATCCTCCTTTTATTCCACTGCAATTGTAATTAGAGCAATAAAATCATCAGATAGGAACCATAATTAGGGCAATTAAATCATCAGAAAGGAAGAGATAGCAGGTGCGCTATCAAAGTTTCGAGTATTATCAGGTAACAGAGTTAAGATATTTGGCTTTGACGTCTTTGATGTTTTTTTATTTACTACAATTTCGATTTTTGGACGCTTTGTTATGGGTTTCTTCTTCGCTTTTGTGGATGAATTTCTTTTTATTAAGGAGAAATCGGATGGAACAAACTCTTTTTTTCCTGGGTGAAAAAAAAGAAATTTAGTTGGTGTGTATTTTGTTGGCCGTTTGATCTTTAATCATGAATTTTTGACAGTCCAAGTTGATTAGTCATATAGAAAATTAGAAAATAAATTGTATGCGCTTGAACCAACCACTTAATTTTGGAATCTTCAAGGAGGTGCTAGAATTTGTTTTCCTGGCTTTACAAGGTCACTATGGGTTAATTTTTTTTCTTGCTGGATGTTATTTAATATGTAAGACCACTTTTTTAATATTCATTGTTGATGCAGACGTTTCTGTGCATAGATGGCGCTGCAAGAAAAATTAGATAGATTCAAGAAGCAACAAGAGAAGTGCCAGTCGACCCTCACCAGCATTGCAGCCAAAGCAGGGCCTTCTAAATCTGCTTCAATTCAAAAACGTACACCTGTAGCTGCATCACCATTAACAAATCCTAGGACTCCAGGTCCACCTGTCAAATTTTCAAATGACACAGAGAGACTACAACACATCAACAGTATTCGGAAAGGCCCTGTTGGAGCTCAGATCAAGCGTGTTATAGACCTGCTGCTAGAGGTTCAATTCTCAGTGCCTGTTCTTAATTTTTTTTTTTCTGATGCTGCTAAATAAATTGTAGCTTTCTCCATGATGCTCATAGTGGATTACTGAGGATTGATAGAGAAAATAATTAGTGCCTAAAACAGTGTTATTGGGTTATTTTGCAAGCCTATCGAGTCTATCAGACATTATTATTTCCTGTTGCTTCTGCTGCCACTTTTAATATTTATTTTATGATAAGATAGAGGATTGGAAAGTATAGAGCAGCAATTTTTCATCTTATTGTTCTTATTAAAAGTGCTATAAGAAGGCCCCTTTTTCACCTCCTTGCCTCTGATTGCACATGTTTATTAATCATTGTTTGCAAGAGAAAGAGTTTCTACAATCAAACACATTTCTGACATGCATATTTTGGCAAAAAATGCTGGATGGATCTTCCAATTGTCTATCTGCTGGCAAATTCCCCTTAAATAATGCTTTTTTAGGTTGTGGGACTGACTATTGTTCCAGATCCTTGTGTGTTCACGAAAACAAATTATTTTTTATTGGATCAGAAATGCACAGAATTGGATTTCATTTCATGGGTGTTCCTCATTTTATGGTGTTTGCTGTGCTAAAGATTTGGGCAGAGGCTATCTTGGTTATGGGAGTTTGAAATGTGGCCACCTGTGTGGTATAAAATTCTTGGAATGTTATTGCTGTTGGTATAGCTGATGGATGTTTCTCCATTAATCAATATACATGTTCTGGGTTTTCTGCTTGGTTGTGCCAACTCTTTGTTGAAGAACAAGCAAGGACTTTCTGAAAACATTATGCTGTTTATTGTTAGTTGCCATCGGTGCAATGAGGCATAGGGATACAATTGATTGTTTACTTTTGCACTGTTCAGTTGTGGATGTGGTTGATGTTTTTCACTTTTATTTTGGTGGTCAATGTGTTATGCCTGTCAGCAAGAGACTAGATGCTTGTGAAGATATTGGGTAGTTGGGAGCGGATGTCTTAGATAAAGAATATGAGTGGCATAGATTAAACATCTGTATTGGTTGGTATGTTTCAGATTTATTGAGGGTAATGAATAGCAGAGTATGTATGTGAACTCAAGCTGGGATTCTGGTTGATCTCTTTGCTTCACAAGGTTTATACTTAGTTATATTTATGTTCCAGATTTTGGGTGTATTTTTCTTCCCAGTTCTTCTCTCTCCTTCCCCTCTCTTATCTTTGAAGTTTCTCTTTCTTGGACCATGTACTGGGTTTGCCCCTCCCCCCCCCCCCCCCCCCCCTCCTCCTCTTCCGCTCACCTCTACTTTCAATTGGTGCTCTTGTGGTATTGCTTTGTTAAATGCCACTCATGCTTGCTTAGCTTTTTCTTCATTTCTTTATAGAGTTTATTTTCACTAATTTTGTTTTCTTCTATTTGATGCTTTTCTTGTACTATGCTTGAGATTTTCCTCCTATGTGCATGTAAGATATCATTTCCTCTTTCTCTTCTGTTTTGTTTATATATATGCAGTAAGCCATCAACTGTCATCACATATGTTTTTGAATGTTTGCAGACAAGGCAAGCTTTTACACCCGAACAAATAAATGAAGCATGTTATGTTGATGTGAACTCCAACAAAGCTGTATTTGACAGTTTGAGGAACAACCCAAAAGTGAACTATGATGGGAAGCGCTTCTCTTACAAGGTGACATAAAATTATGTGCCTGCAAGCCCTAATAGTTTAAGCATTTTGGATCAGTAATTAAATTCTTATTGCTGTTTTAGTTACTAACTTATAATTCCTTTTTATGGAAGATGATATTTTGGGTTTCTAATTGTTTATAGTCCAAGCATGATTTGAAGGACAAGAATCAGCTACTTGTCTTGATACGGAAATTTCCTGAGGGCATTGCTGTCATTGATCTCAAGGATGCATACCCAACTGTGATGGAGGATTTGCAGGTATATTTAATTATTGAATATGGCTTTCCTATTTTGGTGTATGATTTTGTTCAATTTTCCATGACTAAATCTTTGAGGGAAAAATGCTTAATATTGCCCAAGTAGAGAAAAATCTGAGCAGGTGAATTGGTATAATAACGGATTCATTAGAATTGGTCTAGGTGACCTCCAACACATCCCTGTCATTTAAACAAAGCAACTGAAACCTCTTTAGCTTTTTTTGGCCAGCTTTCTTAAAAACCAGTTTACTTGAAGGGGTAAAAATGATTGCATTGAAAGAAGAGAAAGATTTGCTCCATGTATTGATTATGGAATCATTCTCTTTAATTTTTTAGTTTAATATTTTCCTTTTCCTTTATTTGCCCTTCTCTCTCCTTTACCTAGAATTAAATTGTGTATTCTTCATAAATGCGTTTAACTTTTTAGATGATATCAATTTTTTAGTATGTCATTGAGGTTTTTCCCTCTCTAAACCAAGTGACAGTGACCCATCAAGTCAATCAATGAAAAAGAGTATAGTTGCCATCATCTAGAGCAAGTGCAGTAATGGCTTGATGAAAATCAATGACTGCATTAACAAGCATTAAATTTTTCACTAGTTAAATGATTGTTGTATTCTTCCACTTTGAAGAACCTGTTTTCTGGTCCATCAACATACCCATGAGGATTGGTGATCGGACCTATTAGATCTAGACTGTTTTTGCACATATTTCCCCTGCTTTCTATGAAATCCGTTTGCCATAGTTACTTGTGATGTCTTTCTCGCTTCTATTCAATTTCATCTTTTCATTTTATTATGTATTGTTGATGGGTGTTTGGTAGTGTCTTGTTTAACGTTGGTGAATTTTACTTCACAAGTTTGGCAGTGATCAAGTATTGTTTACAGTAATTACTCTTTAGTACTGTAACCTTTCTTGTCTTGTCAGTATGATACTATGTATTCCTCATTCTGAGGCTTGAAAACATTCATTATTTTGGTAGGCTTTGAAAGCTGCTGGCCAGATATGGTTGCTATCAAACTTTGATTCACAGGAGGATATTGCATACCCAAATGACCCCAGGGCAGTTATTAAGGTGGATGATGAACTTAAACAGCTCTTTCGGGGGATTGAATTGCCTCGTGATATGCTTGACATTGAGAAGGATCTACAGAAGAATGGCATGAAACCTGCCACAAACACGGCAAAGAGGAGGGCTGCAGCCCAGGTGCAGGGCATTTCCTCCAAGCCAAAGATAAAGAAGAAGAAACATGAGATCAGCAAGAGGACTAAGCTGACAAATGCACATCTTCCAGAGCTTTTTCGAAACCTTGGTTCTTAGAATTTTTTAGCTATATCAAGTTGTTTAGCTGGCCATATGCTGAAGATCATATATGGGCTGAGGAATGCCGTATTCTTTGTAGGGATGAGCTTGCAAACTTGCAGAAATGGAATTGGTCAAGTTCATAGTTATGTGTCCCTGCTCAGTCAGCTTTCCACATTTGTTAATCATATTTGTATCAGTGATTTTGGCATATTCATGTGATTTAAATGCAAAACTTTAGCAAAATTCCTTTCATATTAAACTTTTCTCATCATAATGGGGGATAATTTGTAAAGTTGCTTCCTTGGCTTCGTTTCATTTGGCACAATGGTATGATAATTATGCTGAATATTTATGTGTGGCATGGCTGAGTACTATATTGCCTTTGTGGGTAATTAGGTTGTTTGGAGGGAATAGAACTGAAGTTTGCTTCCACATTCATGGTCCATAACCTTCTTTTCTTACGAAGTCTAAGCTTAGATTACCTTCCCGAAGAGTCTATCAATGCCCTACTGCTTGTTATCTCTTTGGAACTACAAGTAAAAGCAAGAACAAAGCTCTTCTGCAATGCAGTTGTTATCGGTTCTTAGTTTAAAATTTAGTTATGAAATTTGTGCAAGATCGATTAGAGTGTACGCATAATTGAAATAATAAGTAGGCTTTGCATAAATCTCATAATAAAAGTTTAATCTAACAGTTGTTGGACTTGTTTTACATGCTCGAGCGTGAGCTCATAGTCATGGGTTGAAATGCTTTGATCTTATAATTCACATGGCATCATCAAGCCCAAATAATAAAATTAATTGAATATAGCATCCTCCAGAGGGTAAAGAAAGAGAAAAAGATATGTGAAGAGTAATGAATATCTGTTTCAATATCACTTTAGGCATCCTATGCAATACCCAGATTTTTGTTCTGATGGTTCACTTTAATTCTGCATTTCTTGATTGAAGCAAGAATCTCGTCTTCGGTGTCTCTCCAGAAAAATTCTTGCAAGAAAGTGACTAATTTCTTCATAAATAAAAAATTCTAAACAGGGCCATTCCAATCTGTCTGAATACCTGGCGCATAAGAAATGAAATTGCTTGCCTACTTGCTAATTGCTACCTTAAGCCTTCCATTATAGGCATGGCAATGGATTAGATTTTTGCAGATACCCGATCCGATCGAACTCTAATAGGACGAGTTTGGGTAATATATAATCGGGTTTATGATGGATTTGGATTTGAAATTTAATAGCCGTGACTGGTTTGGGTCGGGTTCGAATTTTATATGTTGGGTATCCGTTATTTGAACCCGTTTACATAAATATTTAATTAAATATAAAATATATATATTTTTAATAATATTTATAAATTTTTATATATTTTATTTTATATAAAATAAAATTGAAATATTTTATGAAATTATTAAAATTTTAAAATATAAATTATAAATAAAAATAATTTTTTATATAGATTATTAATTAAATATATAAAATTAAACGGGTTCGGGTATTTTTCAGGTAATAACAATCGGGTTTGGGACGGGTTCGGGTAGTTGAGAATAAATTTTAATTCGGTTTGGGATAAGTTCGGATTTTGAAAATATTAATTGGGTTCAGGTTCGGATATGATGATTTTCATATAGGTACCATACCCATTGTCATCCCTATATCCATTACCATCCCTAAACTGAGAAGAACAATAAATTGTATATAGACAGCAGTTTCATATGTGCAATAAAATCCTTTATATTCCAATTTGTTTTCTTTTAATCATGGAATTTACAGATTTCAATCCTTATAAAATGCATAGTTCGACTTATTGAGAAAAAAACAATTAACAAGCATGCGCATGAAACTAAAATATTTATTTTATACTATTTTTTGTTGGCTTCTGGGTGCACCACAATATAGCATGCAAGCTTTTGCCCCACCTTCAAGCCTACTGCAACAAAATATAATAACTCCAAACTCAATAAGCCAATTGTTGATGCGTTATGATTTCGCTTCTTCTGTAAACCACTATGGTACTTTCAAATTTTAATTACAATTAGTCGGTGTTTGAAAGCCAATTTAATAATCTGCTCTCCTTTAATTTAATTTATAGTTTATTAAGCATGGACTCCCTGTTCAAGAACTTTGACCTTTCCCATCTTTCAGCTTCTGGTTGTCAATTACTGTTACAAACAGAGCATGCAACTCTGTAACTCCTTGGCTAATGTATAATCAGCAGCTCTACCAGGAGAAAAAGAAACAAGGCAATTCAGGGAAATTACATAGATGAAATTCTTGCATTCTTTAGTAATTTTTAAAATTCAATCAAAATACAGTTATAATTATGTCTAACATTTGTATCAAAATTTGATTTCTTGTCCAACTCTATCAATTATACATCCAAAAAAAAAAAGAACTGTATATGACTTAAAACATATGTGAATTTGGCATTTCGCAGTAAGGCTAATCAGTTGTGAAGTGGGTTTGGCCCTCCTGGTACCCTTCTATTAGAAACTCCATAAACTGAGCCGATCTCCCCTTTGTTGGATCCTTCAGGAGCTATAGCAGGTAAGTGCCAAGAAAACGGTGGAGAGAATACAGGTTTGGCTGTTTGCTCAGTTGTTTGATCACCTTTATTTATGTGGAGGTGGCGGAAACTAGAGAGCTGGCTAAGAGCAAGTATGATCAACAGGACCAGAAATGCGAGTCTTGGACTTGGGATTGGAATCCTCATGATTCTTGATTATGAGAAACTGCAGCAGGAGAAGGTGACTACACTAAAAAGCTGCAGGAGCTAGTAATTCTATTAAAGTTTATAGAGGCAAGGTTGCGTGTTGTGTTTTATTATAGATCAAGCAACCTGTGGTGAGCATGGAGCCAAAACTCCCAATTAATCATATTAAGATTACAGAAATGCCCTTTTTATTGCGACTTAATTTCCATCTTATCACAATTCCGGCCAAACTTGTGAAGAAAATAATCTTATTTTATTCTAGTGTTTCTTTTTATGAATTTTTCTATTTTAATTAAGATTTATTTTTAATTTTTCTATTTTAATTCAGACATTTTCTTCCTAAATCCTAATTTAAAATCTAAAATTTTAAAACCTAAATTCTAAACTATAAACCCTAAATCTTAAAATTTTAAATTCCAAACTCTAAAATTTTAAATTTTAAACTCTAAATTTTAAAATTCTAAACTCTAAACCCTAAATATTAAATTCTAAATATTAATCTTATAACCCTACATCTAAACTTAAATCTTTAAAAAAATTATGATAAAATAGAATCAAGACAATATCAAAACAGATCATTTAGTATTTTTTATTTTAATTAGAGTAGTAATATTTTTATTTTATTTGAAATTACTAAATATGCAATATTCCTTTTTTAATTAGAATTAGAATTAGTAATATTCCTATTTTAGTTAGATCATCTTCAGGGGAAAGGTAATTTACAAGGACATGGAAACATGCCCTGCTAGACTTAAACAACAGGGTAGATTCTGATTTGATGCAATATGGAAGGGCAATTTGGTCTCTTAAGCATAACCCAAATTGAGCGCTTATTTAAAAACAGTATAGCCAGGAGCGTTGACTTCTCTTTAGATACATTTTTTTTTTCTTATTTGTCAAGACTTTGGCCTAACATTTACAGACACGTGCTTCACAATCAACACCACCAAGTGGCTCACGTAGGGCGGCCACTAGACCAATCCGTTTTTAAACATCCGACTATTTTTTTTTTTTTAAACATCAATTTAACTCATAATCAAACCGATAAATTTGGATCCGATTCATATTCAAATTTGATTTTAAATTAAATTTATTTCAATTTTAAACCAAACCATGTTCGGTTATAGTCAGATTTCCTCTGTATTCAAACGCTTTAGCTTCATCACATGCTCTTGCTTTTCAAGTTTTTGGCACAAAAAATCTCATTTAACATTGAAACATGGCTGCCACATAATTAGGATCTTCCACATAGAGAGTGCTATTTATTAATTATAATTAAAATTAATACTTCCAACCAAAAAAAAAATAATACCAATTATTCAAATGATGGGTAAGTGGGAAATCTTTACAATAGTGAATACTGCTGAGACAAATTTATGAAATGTGCAAGGGATTGAAGTTTTGAGTTCTGGGATAAATATTTATTGTATTTAATAGAGATAAAGGATAAAATTAATAAAAATTATTTAATGCTTCCTAATTTTCTAAATGCGACAATTACTTTTTGAAAAAAAAATTCAAATGGGACAAATAAAAATAGATGGGGAGTAATAGATAAACTAATTTGGTATTGTTTAATTAGAGATATTATTTCCATTAGAAAAAAAAGGACTATTTGAATCTAGGAAAAACAAATTTTAATATTAAAAAAAGTCTTCAGCTACAAGATGTTTATTGTTTATGAATCAAATTAAGACAATTTTCTTATTAGAGGATTGAATTAGAATTTGGGTTTGTGTATAATTTCAATTTAATGACAATTAATGAACCAGTGAGAAGGTTTGCTCAATAGTTAATGTTGGTTGAGTTGAATTAGGAATTATTTAATTTCTTGGATGCTCTCATATCCTTAGGCTTAAGAATAGAGTAGAGTAGTTGTTGCAACATTGCTTGATGGTTGATGCCTTGCAATTAGGTATTAATGGGGCCTCAATTTAATTTCACAACTCGCATTGATGGTCTCTATGCCAGATTTGATAATGATGGGATCTATATCTCCATACACTATACACATTGATCACATTCATCAAGCATTTTTGCTTTCTCTGCTACAATTAACATTCAGTTGGAGCCATTGCTGTTATTGAAAACAAATATTTTTAATTTAATATGTTTTAATCATGCTTTTTTTTTTCTTTGGAGATGGGCCAATGAGGAAGTACCCATCTCATTTCTTTCTTACAAGGATATGATTAGCTTTGCAATTTTCTTGACTGCTGAATCCAAAAAGTCAAATCATTTTTCTTTTTCTCTTTGAAAACAGCTCCGTTAATGGCTAATCAACCAATTCAATGAAACACATTGTTATATGGAGAGTCAATGTTTTGATCATTAAAAATTCGTACAGAGCTCATCAATGTCAACATCCAAGAATATATTTAACTTGTGTTTTTTCATTCCTTAATCTCTTGGAAACATAATTATTGTAGCAGCTGTATATATACAGATGAAGATGTTTGACTAACCCTTCACAGGTTGTGATAAATAAGTTCTCAAGTTGTAGGCAGTTGGTGTCTACAAGTAACCTCCTTGAAGAACTCACAGAATGCCAATTGTTCACAAGAAACAGGTTTGAGGATCTTGCTTCAAAAGCTTGGATACTGAAAAATGAGAAAAATGAACATCTAACAAACAGTACTCAAGATGCCAAATTGATGAAAATGATGTATTGAAAGGACCACCACAATCACATACAAATTTGAGCTTATGAATTGAGTTATTTTCTGACAGGATCATTTATCTGCTCAATTAGTATTGCCACAGTCAGCCATTTAGAGCGAAGAGAAGCTGTTTGAGAACACTAGGTAGTCCACAGACATCTACAATCTTATGTACAGGGATGTGAACAGTAAAAACGATTTGGGGTAAGAGAAGTTCTGCAGAGTACAGGTGGAAATAAGCATCAGCGTATTATATTCCAATTGTACAGAGAAAATCAGGCCTTCTTGTTAACTTTTGTATTTGTTTAAGAGGTATAAGGACAAAAGCAGCAGTTAAGAAAGATAATCGAAGAGAGAAAGTATGGAAACTTTCTGGGATATTCTTGATTAAAATTCACAACTCATTTCAATGACAACTTGCTCCTTTTAGATAAGCTAAGCTCTTCTGTTACAATTTCAGAACTAACTTCATTCCAGCCAACTTCTGTAACTAATAACCATCATGACATTTATTTAACTACCACCTTTCCTCAGATGATCGAAAGAGGATCATTTGCATTGATGTAAAATAGTAGTGTGTGCAATGCAGTAAAATGCACATCTGAAAAGAAAAACAAGTTTGCACAGCTTAAATGAGGAAAAAAAAAATGTTAATATTCTGGTGTCATTGCTGATACTTTCAGATGAGCTTTTCTGAATTCTGACTACTGTCAAAATATCATTATCATTGAAATTTTGGGTTCAATTTATTTAGGATGCAGCATGAGAGATAGCATATGCTAAAATGAGAGAAATGCAAACATCTTTTCAGGTTTCTACACTTAAGTTCCTCAATCATTGCATTTTAATCAAGAGTCAGTTTCCAGTTAACCATACTGCGAATGATGAAGCCTTCTGTTATTTCAGCATATAAAGTTAGTTTATTGAATTAACAGGCTTTTACAGGACATAATCCTGCTTAGACATCACAGACATGATCACAACATACTTGGTCAAACTGCAAAAGAACTTTCCTCGTCTTCTCGCCAAGGCCCTCCTCATATTCATTCCATTTGGGGCGTCCCAAATCATTATGGACACGCTGACACATTATGCAAGATTCTGTTTGACGCCAGAATATTGCTTTAAGTTTTGAGGCTTGTTCAGCAATTGATTTGTCACTCTCACATTTAAATATAGTGGGGCCTTCAGACGGATTAAAATCCATAAGCAGGCTGTGAGTTATATTCAGCACGTCGAGATCATCAAAGAGCATTAATGTGAGTCTCAAAGCATCTTTGTGCACTATTGTGCACCTCACACTCAAGGCCTTAAGATTTGGGAAATAAATAAACAAGGTGTTCGCAAAGTCATGATCAAAAGGGCACATTACTTTGAGTTTGGTGAGCTTTGGACAATTTATACCAATCGTCTGCAGGATCTTAGTGGGGAAATAATTGCATGGAAGCGTCAGAGACCTGAGCTCTTTCAACTTCTGGATAGCTGCACAGAATCCATTTGCAGAGATGTGATTCCAAGCTGGCAGAACAAGTCGTTTCAGCCTAGGGCACCTACAGAAAAGAGATCAGCACAGGCAAGAAATTCAGCCTGAAGAGATGGCATTTGTTGTCGAAAGGCAGATTTAGCAGCACAAAGCGAAAACAGGAAACAAAACCTTTCAGCTGCAAAGATCAAGCGTTCATCTGTAATATGTGCATGTAAATGGAAAATTAAGCGCATCACATTGGTCCCACTGAGAATTAATGCACTGTCCAATGCTTGCGCTAAGCTCAATCTTGGCCAATTATCCAGTGAAGCAAAGAGATCTCTTGGGTTATCAACAGAATAATTCAGTCTTGCCAAATCAGGGGTATGACAAAGCATTGGATGGCAACATTCCACACGCCATGAAGGACAAACAAGAGAAATGCTTGAAACCAAATCCATAGTGCTCAGCATCATGAATATCTTAACTAGAATATCATAGTTCATATTTGCCCATTTCCTTGAACTAGCCAAACATTTGCATCTTTTGTTCTCCATCTGTTCATAAAAACAGCAAAATGGAGCAATGCAGAAACAGAAATCCGGAAACCTTTATGGCTAGCATAGCAATCCTGACATAAAAAAATGTATACATGCTTTTGAGATAAAATTTTGAATCATTTTTCCACAGTTTTCTTCTTCACTTGTATGCTCAAAGAATTCACTATATTGAACTTAGAATATGAATAAGAACAATGGTTTTGTCTGTTCTTTCCAGGTAATGAAACCTGACTTCATTGCTCTGAATAAGATATATAAACATATAATGATTTATGCTCTCAAAGAACTCAAAAGGTCAGTATCCTGCAACCAATGCAAATGAAAGTTTAAATTTGATTGAACTAGCTAGATACAATGAAAATTCCATTTTCAAGTATGATATCGACCAAAAAGTGCAAGGAAAACAAGAAAAAGAAAACTTCATTGGAAGACTTATTAAAAAAACAGCAATACTGGAAATCTTAACAAACTAACTTCTTTCCCTACCCCTGTGACACAGTTCAATGTTTCCTGTTCAAAATATATAAAGATCACTGTCATACTGCAAGAAAAAAAGTAGCACAATACAGATTCCTGTAATCCATTGTCATTAAACAGTCTCAAGCATGTGTCAAAGACTTTGATCACCCATAGAATCCTGAGAAGGCATTATAATTATACAAAAACCTTTGAGAAAGCTAATCAGACATCATATTATGATTTCTTAGAATAAAATTTTTCTTGCAAATGTGAAAGTCAGGACATATTTTTTAACTGAAAATTAATATCACAATTTGAAATTAGTTAACTTTCCTTGTATAGGCACTACTGGTGGTAACTCTTATGGAAAATCCCCTCTTCCTTGTTAAATAAAAAGAAGAGATTTTTTAATATTTCACATTTAATGATATCTATCAATAGATACAAACTCTTACCATAATTGCCATATTTTCATATTTATTGTGTTGTGGACCTTATGTTTATGCTAAAAAGTAAATTGGAGAATCCTTTTGTGATTTTGCAGACCACATAGAGGAGTCAAATTTATCTTACCAAAAAAATTAATATTTTTATATAATTATTAATAATGACATTGAAAATATAACTATATTAATTATTATATTTACTGTATGTCACTATTTTTTTTTTTATTTTGTAGTTTTTAACATTTAAAATTCAATAGGGATTTGAGTTTTTCTCTCTATTTTATTAATATTTTATTAGTTTTTATAAAATTCTTAAAGATTTTTTACTTTTTTAAATTTTTTCTTATTTTTATTAATATAAATAAGATAAAGGAAATGAATTAGTATTAAATATCATAAAAACCAAGATAAATGGTTGGCATCTCCATGAGTTTTTAATGGGTTTCTCTTAATTACATCGATTAAGGTTACTTTTTTTTTTTAAGTATTTTGTAATTTTAATATTTTAAAATTTTACTTATTACATTATTTTCAGTATTGCATGCACTTATAAATACTTATTATAATAAGAAAGCTTATATGTAAGAGCTAATTATTTATAATATTATTGGAATAAATTTGAATTTTATATAATAATTTTTAATAATAATAGTTATATATAATTGTATTTCATTTATATGGATGATTTATTTTTTATTTTCTTTTGACATTGAACTTTAAGGGAAATTATTTTTTTATAATTAAAGTTAAATTTTTTGTAAAAATTATTATATCAAATAATTATCATATGAATAAATTTTTTTAAATTACAAATTATTGTGAATACTTTTCATTAAATTTTTTTTATATAAATAATATCATAATTTAAATTTATGAATATATCTCAAATCTTTTTGTTTAAGGTTGAATAAATACAATTTGTATTTATATCAAAGCAACTGTATTAATAAGAATAAAAAAATAATAAAATAAAAGATAAAACTTAAAATATGTGAAGAAAACAGAATCAAAAAGCAAATATCTTTTGATCTTTTCAAAGTAAATGAATGGAGAGATAATAAAGTGTCTAATAAAAATAAAATACTATATTACATATTTAATGAAATTGTTTATATCTTTTATGTCTAATTATACTTTATATTCAACTTTAATAATGTATATTTATTAAAATATAAGATAATAATACTTTTTATTAAAATATTTATTCATATAATTTTTACAAAAATTTGACAAGCTGTATAATAATTTGAAAATCACTAAATTAAAACTTTGGGAAATGGGCCATAATTAAGTATCTAATCATTGAATTTAACGAGTTGTTATACAAAAATTGGTTTAATTAATTAAATGTTTTTATTGATTTAAAAATTAATTTTTAAAAAAATTAAAATATAAATTCACTAATTTATTATTTAATTAAGTTAATAAAAATTTTAATTAATACCAACTCAAGATTCAAATAAAGTCACTGTCCCTCTCAAAATTCTCAAAATTTAAATTTTTAATTAAAATTACTTCAAATATGATTATATTTGTAATAAACTCTTATGTTTAGTTTAAAAAAATTTAACAAAATTTTAAAAAGTTAAATAAGATGATTAAATTTATTAATTGAGTGGTCTGTGGCCCAATTAAAATTTATACCTGAATTATCTATTTTAATTAATATTTAAATTTCTTTTAGTCCATTAACGTTAAGTTGGTATTAAATTAAAAACCTAAATCATCTAAAGCTGACGTCATTAACTGCTTAAAGATCCAAATGTATTAATTTAAGGATATATTATACTTTTAATAAATATATTCTAATAATTTTAACTAAATTAATACATTTAGTCTAATATTTCATAAAACAATTAGATTTACTTAAATTCGTATAATATTTTTCTTCATTCATAATTATTCAAGGGCCACAATTAATATTTATGTCATTAATCAGGTGGACCAATAGATGAGTCATTTAACATTTAACGTTTAATGGGCTTATTGGCTAAAAAAAGTTAGTTAGTTTATAAACTTAATTCAAAAAATTAAATTATAAAATAATTAATTTTTTATTTAATTAGAAAAATATAAAAAAAAATCTAAAATTATTAAAATATTAACCATTAATATTAATATTTGTTAATTTCATATATTAAACTGTTTTAATTAGCCCAGTTTTAGAAATTTGAAATTCTAGTAAGCAAGAATCATTTTGAAGCTTTTGAGGAACATAATTTTGATGATATTCTAATTTCAAATGTGATTTGAGGCAGATCATCATGCATCCACTAAATAATATGTTTATGCATTTTTACAACATAATTTAAGAAAATAAAATCATTTCTTAGTTGAGATATTACAAAAAGAAAGAGCTGTAAATTCATAAACAATCCACTAAGACTTTCTCCAAACAAGCATTATGATAATTGATGAAGAAAATAGATAAAAAAACTAAATGGGTTGAAGGTTACAGAAATATCACCTACAATGAAAAGGGTTTCCATGCAATTAAAAAAAAAAAAAAAACCTGAGCAAGAAGTGCTTTTTCTGAACTTTTTTAATAAAAAAAACTTGATTGATCATACCATATATCTGTCATTTCACTATTATGTGTGAATCTTCTAATCACAGGGAAGACAACAAACTTTCCAAAGATCAAATAAGATGGTTGTTTATGCAACCAAACTTTGGCCTAAACTGCTAGTGGTATTTTCATCTTTTTCCCTTTCCTTTCCCTTTTTTTCAAAGAAAAATAATAAGAATTTTCCTGTAATGAGTAATCCGAATAAGAGAGGTAAATGACAACAGAAAATGAAAACATATCAGTTGAAGAATGAACTAACCTCCAATGAGGAAGAATGCTTTTTTGATGCTTAGAAATTTTTTTTTTTTTTCAGTTCTGTCTGTGTTTTTGGGAAAAATGAAACAAATGAGGTAAGTTATACATGGAGGGTCCTAATTTAGCAAACCCAGGTTCTTTGAAGAGAGTCAAATTGAAAGAGGGAAGCCCAGCAGCACATGTCCACTTGAATAAGGACCAATGGAACTGTGACAAGTTAGACTAAGGGTCCACACGACCATTTCACAAATCAGTGTCTAATTAATACAGGCACCTTTCTATTTTAGCTGAACTTGAATGCCAAAGTGTTGTGGCAGGGGTTAGTGATTCTTTGTCGAGTTTCCATTACTGATTTTCATAACAATGACCAACTTCATATACGTAAATGAATGATGCTTTATTTACCAAGAAAGAAAATTTAGTTTCTTATCTTTTCCCTTTCACCACAATCTTTTTTTTTTTTCCAGCTTGTTCAAATAAAAAGTTGATTTTTCAGAGTTCAACCATGTAACATTGGTTTTGCGGCTTTCCCGTTTTGAGTTGTACTCAGAAACAGAGTTTTATGTAAATTTGCTGTTTGTTTAGGAAAGTTAATAGGATTGAGATGTCAACTTTCAATGTTAACCGTTGGATTGCACTAATTAAGAGCAATAAATATTCCAAATCTACGATGGTTGTTTTTGAAAGCCATATTAGCACAAGAATCTGACTTGTCATCTCCCTTTCCACTCTGGCGCAGTTGTTCTCTGCTTTTTTTGTTTCCTTTGGAAATTTGAAATACCGAATATTTTATTTGTGTGGACAGGGATTTGAAAAACCTGGACGAGCGAATGGAACATAACTTATCAGTGAAGTTACCGAACTAAAATTTTACTTTGATTTGCCTGAACTGAAGAGAAAATGGAAACAGGGGAACTTGTTAACTTCTCGTGAAACCAGCACCCCATGTATGATACATATATTTCAACACTATTTTTCAATTAGGATGAGGTTATTTTACATTATCAAATGTATTAGAACATTTATGATCGATGATAGCTCCAGTTAGAGTGAAGCACAAGTTCCACAGTTTCGTGATATCTGATCAGGTTCAATCAATTCATGGCTGAATTTGTGTGGTCAAATGTGCAAATAGATACCATTTTAAGATATTGAGGCTAACCTTGTTCAATTCTTGCTAGTAATTGGTGAATTTCAAGGGCAAAACTGTTGATCTTATGGTTAGACCAGTGACGAGCGATAACTGTTTATCATGTCAAGCTGAGACTATCAATTTCATTGGCTCAAAACCCCAAAGGCCCACTCTGATAATGAAGAAAATTAATGGATCTTTCTATTCTATTCTTTCTATATATAATGTTCCAGTGATCTGTGTAATTATTTCACTTCTAGCAACTGTAACAAGGCATTTCCAATTTGTCTTCCAATAAAATCTTTTACGTGTGTTATCATTTTGCATTCAAGGACTTCCAAGTATTTGTTAGGCGTTTAAAAAGATAATCGGCTTCATCACTTTTCATAATTCACGAACAAGTCCAAATTCATGAGTAGCCAAAAAATTAATAAATAAAACATATGGAAAAGGTGCAGCTCAAGATCATCAACTAAACAATAGATTCATGAAGATGAACATACAGCATTGCATAAAATCTGATTCATGGAGATTGTGGAACCACCATTAGATCTTACTTCCTTATCAGACCCCAGATCCGAACATATTAAACCAAGTGATGCAAAATCTAATGCAACAGAAACTCTTCAAAGTAACAAGACAAAGCTTGGAAGACCTTACAGTATCAAGACAATCAAAGGAAGAAGCCTAACATGTACAAACTTTTCAGCTTGAATAAAAGTTGAATCTAGTGTTTTTGCACTAATTGTCAGTCCCTTTTTATCCCAGCCACATGATTCAGAAATTTGTATACCTGGCTCCCAGAAAGTGTCATGCTCGAATTCGTATGCCAGGGATGTCTTTCAAACCCATTTTTAGTGCTGTTTTCCTGAACAAATGAGGTGGCCTTTGTAAACCTATTGACTCAGAAAATCGATTGGCTAGCTCAACAAGAGTTGTTTTATCCCTGCCAATTTCCCTGATTGAATTATAATAACCTAGCCAAGCATGATATGCTGCTTCTTTGACACTACTATCAATCTTTGACATTGAATCCTCTACCTGAGAAAGTAAATAGTCTCCAAAGGTCAAACACAAGAAACAACCACAAATCTGTACCCAATAAACCAGTAGATACAAGAGACTAAAATCCTGGGAGACATGCACTTGAAGATGTTTATGGGATTTCCACCAAGAACTGGACATGTTTTAGGCAGTGCCAATATCAAGATGGTAACTCTGTACATTCACCAGAGAAGACACAGCATAAGCTGCATCTGTCAAGAAAGCAGGCGATCCCGTGGCATTCTATTCTATTGTTCTGACATGAATCCAGCAGGTACAGCCCAACAATTTAGGTGGCCTCATGAACTTCTGCATGTTACTTACAAATGCTACATTCCCTTTCAAATAAATAAAATTTTCCTATATTTTCAGCTTCATTTTCCACAACCTACACATTTCAGTATAAAATATAAATGCAAATGCAATTAAATAAAGTTAGAAATGGACCTTAAGTTTAGTTTCTCGATCTACATTAGGTAAAGGAAGTTTATCAAGAGGCAGATCTTCCAACTCATTCAGGAAATATTCTTCCCATGGAGCAAGCAATAAGATTCCTTCTCCATCTTTGCCCTCACGCCCTGTTCTTCCAAGACGATGGATATATTGCTCCCGATCAGCAGGAATACCAGCCTGGTTATAGTTAGAATAAACACATTATTGTACAGTAATCCAAGGTGAGGTACACAGTAAAATATTGGAATACTCGACCTTACATGATTAACATTTTCATTTAGTTCCATCATACCAATACAAGAAACTTTCAGAAATACATGGTAAATTCTAGGAGTGATAATTTTGGACACGACCCGCGAACACGACATGAACACAATACAAAAATATAGGGTTTGGGTTAGACTTATTCGTGTTCGTGTCGAATTCGTGTTGACCCATTCATGACACGGTTATAATCGTGTCGTGTCACGGGTTAACCCGCTAATCCGACTTGACACGTTTATGACACAATTTAATATTTGTGTCACGTGTTGTACCGTGACCCACTAACCCATTTGACCCACTATGACCCATGAACCCATTTATGTAGCGTGTTAAATGGATTAAGTCGTGTCAAACCTTGTTAAATGGGTTATTTCGTTGTGTCGTGTAACCCGTATAATAAAATAATCGTATTCGTGTTTAAATTTTTGACACGATTTGTTAATCGTGTCGTGTTCGTGTCGACCTTAATCGTATTCGTATCCCATGTTGACATGATACGAACACGACCCATCAATCCGAATTGACAACCCTAGTAAATTCCCTCTTAACATTCAAGCATCTACTTGTAAATAACATAGTGAACTGCTCATTATGCATTCATGTGTTTTCAAGAATTTATTTAGAAATAATTTTTACCAGAAACAACAACGAGGTGTTTGAGCACCTCATATAACTGAAAAGGTGAAGTAACATGGGAGGACAATTGGGCAGTTACTTCTTATGGCATCTCATCTCAGCCTCGGTCCATTGTATCATTCTTGTACATGCATGTGGTAGTCATAGCATGAAAGTTTGTTCACTGATGCATATGTTGAACATTTATTTGAGATTTTATAAATGCAGAACAAAATAAAATTCCCAAGCTTTATCAATACCTGAATTACCAAAGTAACATCAGGATAGTTCATTCCGCGCGCTGAAACATCAGATGTAACAAGAATTGATCGTTTGGATTCCTTGAATTCATCAGAGACTCGAGCTCTGTATAACTGAGGTTTTCTAGAGTGCATCTCCCTAACATTCATTTTCATTTCCCGGAGAAGCATATACATGAGTGATGTTACCATCCCAGTTGTGCAGAAAACAATGACCTGGGTGCAACCAAAATGTCAAAGCCTCAGGCACACACATTTCTAAATAATGCAAAATCCAAAGCTACAACATTTTACCTTGTAATCAGGTGTTCGTCGGATATGCTCCTTCAAGAAATAATGCACTACTTGAAAATGCAATTCATGCGGAACAACCAGGAAAGACTGCCTAACCTGCAGTTAGAAAAGCCAAAATTGGAAATCCAATTCGAAAAAGAAATAATGAGGCATATGATTTTTGACGTTGTTGCCCAACAAATCCACTCATTACAAGAGACTATGTTTTACCAGCAATTTCCTGATTGTAATTTCCCATACCAGTTAGTATGTTTTTAAAGGGTACCTTAGCAGGAGTTTCTAGACAACCCAGGCCCAGCGTATCAATAAAAGCATGCTCTCTTTTCAATACAAGCTGAGAAATTCGGCGAACCTGCATATGCATGATCAAACACAATCCAAATTTGGGTGAAGTCATGAAGCCAAAAAGAAAAAGAGTATTTAAACCATTAACAAAGTGATAAAGGGAACTCAAACCTCTTTTGGAATTGTTGCTGAGAAAAGCAAGGATTGCCTCTGCCGGGGCAAACAATCTACAATTTTTTCCACATCTTTTCGAAACCCCAGGTCTAGTAGATAATCAGCTTCATCAAGTATAAGCATCTTCAAGCCCATCAAATGCACAGATAAACCACCTTTGTTCTCAATGTGATCCAGCAGCCGACCAGGAGTTGCAACAATTATCTGGGAAAAAAGTTCAAAGGAACACTAATATCAGTATGTGCTATCAGTTAAACATACACATAGTATCTTTAAATTATATCATTCATTGCCCATTCCTTATCCACAATATCACACCCCATGAAACGAGTCGAAGTTTATCAGAATAGAACATATAGGCGAACCTGGCATGGATCTGATTCTAAGCGCTTCTGATCATCTTTGAAACGCGTACCTCCAACTAGTGTTTGCACGCCTATGCCATCATGGTATTTCAGCATAGCATTTGCTTCTGCAGCTATTTGACTTGCCAATTCTCTTGTCGGACAGATAATAAGAATGTAAACTGAAGACACCCGTGGATTGGCATTGCCACTTTTTGCTTTCAAAACTGCTTCAATTGCAGGAAGCTGTTTGTCTTTAGCAACAGAGCAGGAATATATATATGACCAAACTAATTCATAGGAATATCTGGGAGTTGTAAAGTACCAAAAAAGCTGCAGTTTTGCCTGTCCCAGTCTTGGCTTTAACCAAAGCATCCTTGCCTGCTTCAAAATGAAATCAGAACATTACCCATATGTTCATTAAAATTGAGTCATTCTAAGCAATTCAAATGACTAACATCATATCCACAATTGTAATTATTAGATCCAATAACAAGCATTCATCCGTCACATGTATCAATCTATAAATATTTGCAAGTACTTCTAATTACAGTGAATTTGTTTTTTTTCAATTCTTTTAGATAATGCCTTGGCATATTATCAGACTGCTTTCAGGCATTAAAAACAACAAAAAATTTTAACATTGAGAAAAACAATAATGTCTTGCGCTCTCAAATAAGAACTAACAAACTAAAGTATTATGGATAAAACGCAGGATGGGAGATATGCATAAGCCACAACTAACATACCATCAAGGCAAACAGACAAAGTAGCCTCCTGCACTCTGGTCATTTGAACATAACCAGCTGCTGTAAGTGCCTTCACAGTCAATGGTGATAAACCACATTCGTCAAATCTGGACACAGAATGGCAACATATCACACAGATTACAGATGAATTGCAAACTACATTTCACATAGTTGAGAAGCCCACTTTTTTCCCCAGTCCTATTTACTAAAAGCCTCTCCAAAATGTGAAAAATCAAAAACCTCTCCAAAATGTGTAAAATTCTTTCTTTTTAACATTCCTTTCGTTGTAAGCAAATGGAAATTATAAGCATATGAAAGCACCCAATTCTCAGGCTACCACCAAACATTGAGAAAATACGTACGTAATTACTTACCTTTTCTGACTGAGAATGGATTCCTCCTCACCTGTCTCACTCTTCTCGCCTTCATTTTCAGCCAACTTTTTCTTCCCAAGCTCATGTCTAATCAACTCCACCTCCTTGGCAAAATCCGACTCCTTCTCAAGCTCCTTCAATGGCACTCTTTTCGTTGTCTTCACATCATACTTCCTCAAAGCAGCTCTACCCCCGATCTCCCCTGCACTTCTCCCTCGCCTTTCCCCCTCGTTATACGAATCAAATCCATAATCTTCATCCTCGTCATCGCTGGAAGAACTCCCATTTCTCCGAAATCTCCTCAGTTTAGGAGAAGAGAAGCCCCTATTATATGAACTTCTCTGCGCCGAATAATCCCTTGTTTTTGTGTAATTATAAGACTTGCTAAAATTTTCGCAATCCTGCGATACATTACGTGCCTCTGATATCAGTTTCCTCAAATCAATAGGCGAATTGATCGATCCCGGCTGTTGATTCGGCCCAATTGGCCTTGGCTTTTCAATTGAATTCTTCAACGGAGGTTTCAACGGGCCGTCGTTTTCATTCCATAAGTCTTCAGCTCCTTCTTTCATGAAACGATCCGCGAGGGCTTTGATGTGGTCCTTTGGGGTCATGGGGCTGTAAGAAGTGGTGTTCGTATCCGGGCCGGAATCCTGCTCAGATTTTCCCGCGAGTCTGGCTCGGAGTTGGGAGCGGACTCGGGCTTGGTATAGTTGTTTCTCTTGCTCGAGTAGTCTTTTTTCTTTCTCTCTAGCTCTTTTCTCGTGGAGGCGTTTCCACTGCCATTTGTTTAGGCCACCAGGGAAGGTCCGCGGACCTCCACCCATGAGCCGGGCAAATAATCGGGTTCGGAGGTGGTCTGAGATGGTTCTGGAGCGTTGGAGGAAAATTGGCGAGTGCATGGTAGACGCCAGAGGAAGAGTAGAGGTATGATTTTGACGAAAATGGGCAGGTCTCAAGGGTTTAGGGTTTATGCACCAGTGGAAGCGATTTATGAAAAAATAAAAAATGAAAATGTAATACACTATAAAAATAAATAAATAAATAAATAAATTCGCACACAAAATAAATTAACCAAATATGAATACGTGGAGGGAAAATAGCAAAATAATTGCAAGCTTCTTACGTAAGAAAAGAAAATGTAAACCTCTTATGATGAAGAGAAATTCCAGCTTTAGAAACCATGATAAACTGAATTTCAGAGGATTTGAAGACAAATTTTAAATAATTTGAGCTCAGATAGAGAGAGAAGCTTGCAGGTATGGCAATATAAGCAACATCATTATTGAGAACCTGTTCTGTTATATTTGAGTAAAATTTTATATTAAATTTCAACCAGTTGAGCAGAATTATATTGAGAACCTGTTCTATTCGACCTCCATGATATTGTTTCTGTATCAGATTTGGTGTGAATTACAACATACTGTAACGAGCGCATCCAGAGATTTTAAGATTCTTATAGTAAAACCTTAAAATCGCAATTATACCCGTCCAATTCGAAGTAAGAGGAAGGTGGTGCTGCTGTTGGGTGGTGGTAGCCATGGCAGATTGAGTCGGCAGCGGCGGTTTATCACGCACTTTGGTAAGTTTAGTGGACGATTTGTGGTTTTTAATTGAGATCACAAGAGTGTAGCGATGCGACGGCGTTCAAGTGAGAGTTTATATGTTCAGCATAGTGCAGTGAGAGCGACGTCGTTTAATCCGACTGTTAGTAGTTTCTCATTAAAGTTACCGACTTTTTTGGGTTATTATTTATTTTGTTTAATGACCATTTTGGCCTTGTTATTATTGCCTGCAAAAGGAGGTAACAGTGGCAAAGTTGGGATCAGGCATAAGCTGACCATCGAGCAGTGGAAGCAATTTTTATCATTGATGATGGTGAGCCTGAGGCTGAGCTATATGCACTACGAAACTGGGCCACTTTTTTGTGTCTGCCACTTGCAACCAACCATTGCCCGCCCACTCCAAACACCCATTAACATTTTCGCAACCAACAAAAAAATAACACATAAAAGTTAGGGTCAATGGAGCAATTAAAAAAAACCCATATGGGAATATTCGGTTTCGCAACCAACTTGAGACAGAGAAAGGATGGCAGTCAATAAATTAATGGGTGGATAGAGATAACCCATAAAAATAACTAAAATATTTGTGTTGATGAGGTCTGATAAAAAATTTCACCAGTTTTTACAAGATATGGGGAGTTTTTGGTACTTTTAGAGGGCTTTTGTATATAGGCTATGGTGATCTATCAATCCAAAAGTCCACACCACCAACACCACCCGCACTATCATCAGCAGCAGCCCAGAAGTAAACGCTTATGACATATATATATATATATTCATATTTTGGGTGTTGCAGCTTTTTTGCTCCCTTTGTTTATATTTATCTTTGCATTTGTATAGCCTTAGTGCCATGATAATATCAATGACCAACGTCATGCCCCCACATCCATTGTCTACTTCCCCATCCTCTCTCATTTCATTCTCCTTTTTCTGCCTTTGGTCAACCGGGGTTTCACTGCAATCCCCACATCTCTTCTGCTATTCTCCAAGGTCACCCAGAGACCAGATAATCTTGTACTTTGTCTTCTTTTTCTCTTCTTACTCTTCCTTATTCCCCGTTCTTGCCATTCTTCTTTTGTCCCAGTGATGATGGGGACGGTCATGATTTGTGTTAAAGACAACAACTTTGTTGCCTTTGCTTGCTTGGGTTATTTAAAAGTACCAAGACCAGGAGAATCAAGAGGGCCTTCTTCCTCCTCCTCAGTCATGGTCTTGTTGGTTCTGGCAGTAATATTAGTACTGTCACTGCCTTCTTGCCATGCTTCAGCTGCCTGCAATCAACATGATTATGATTCTCTCTTGCCCTTCTTCTCCAACATATCATCTTCTCCTTTGAAATGGTCACCTTCCATTGATTGCTGTCTCTGGGAAGGAATTGAGTGCGGCGGAACAGGTCGCGTCACTCGTCTGTGGCTCCCCTTTAAGGGCCTCAGTGGCATCCTTTCTCCTTCTCTAGCTAATCTCGCTTATCTATCTCAACTCAATCTCTCCCATAATCGCCTCTTCGGTACTCTCCCTGCTGGATTCTTCTCTTCTCTTGATAATCTCCAGATTCTTGATCTGAGCTACAATAGGCTACATGGGGAATTACCATCCAATGATAATAACACCGCCAACATCGCCATCCGGATAGTGGATTTGTCTAGCAACCGCTTCAGTGGGGTAATTCCATCCAACTCATTTCTCCAGTTTGCTAGGAATTTGAGTAGCTTCAATGTTAGCAACAATAGCTTCACAGGCCAAATTCCATCCAACATCTGCATTGTTTCTTTTCTGTCCATCACAGCACTAGACTTCTCCTACAACGATTTCAGTGGTAGTATTCCCTCTGGAATAGGGCAATGTTCCAATCTTAGGAATTTTTCTGCAGGTTTTAATAATCTCTCAGGGACAATTCCTGATGATATTTACAACGTTGTCTTGCTTGAACAACTCTCCTTACCTCTCAACAACCTGTCTGGCACCATCAGTGATTCTCTGGCCAATCTCAGCAATCTCAGGGTTCTTGATCTCTACTCCAATCAATTGATAGGGTCTATACCCCGAGATATTGGCAACCTCTCCAAATTGGAACAGTTGCAGCTTCACATCAACAATCTCACAGGTTCTCTGCCTCCATCTCTGATGAATTGTACCAAACTAGTGACATTGAATTTGCGGGTCAATTTCTTGGTAGGGGAACTCTCTGCGTATAATTTCTCCAGACTTCAACAACTTAGCATCCTTGATCTCGGCAACAATAACTTCACAGGTAGGCTGCCCACTAGCCTTTATGCATGTAAATCACTAAAAGCAGTTAGACTTGCCTATAATCAGCTGGAGGGACAGATTTTACCAGACATACAAGCACTAGAATCTTTGTCTTTCCTGTCAGTTTCTTACAACAACCTAACCAACCTTACTGGTGCCATCCAAATTATGATGGGTTGCAAGAATCTCACCACTCTCATCCTCTCAGTGAATTTCATGAATGAAACCATACCAGATGAAGACACAATAAACTCAAGTGGATTCCAGAACCTCCAGGTTTTGGGGCTGGGTGCTTCGCAACTCTCTGGTCAAGTGCCCACCTGGCTAGCCAAGCTCAAGAACCTAGAGGTCTTGGACCTCTCTTTTAATCAAATCACAGGTTTTATTCCCAGTTGGTTGGCTAGTCTACCAAACCTTTTCTACATAGACTTGTCTGGTAACCTCCTATCAGGAGAATTTCCCAAGGAACTTGCAGGATTGCCAACACTAGCATCACAAGGAACTAGTGAACTATTTGGCCGGAGTTATTTTCCGCTGCCTGTGTTTGCCCAGCCCAATAATGCTACCTATCAGTACAGTCAGCTGTATAACCTGCCACCAGCTATAATCTTGGGAAACAACCACCTTAGTGGCGATATCCCAGTAGAGATTGGCCAATTGAAGTTTATTCATGTGCTATGTTTGAATAATAACAACTTCTCTGGCAATATTCCTGATCAAATATCAAACCTCACCAACTTAGAGCAATTGGATCTCTCTGGAAACCACCTATCTGGAGAAATTCCTGCATCACTCAAAGGTCTCCATTTCTTGTCTTCATTTAGTGTCAGAGATAACAATCTTCAAGGACCTATACCATCCGGAGGTCAGTTTGATACTTTTCCTCTTTCCAGCTTTACAGGGAATCCAGGGTTGTGTGGTCAAATTCTACAACGTTCTTGCTCCAATTATTCATCAGATTCAGGACTTGTCCATCCTACAGCACCTCAAAGCAAAAACGCAAAACTGGTTGTTGGACTTGTCCTTGGAAGCTGTTTTGGGACTGGTCTATTAATTGCAACGCTAGCTTTGTGGATATTGTCGAAGAGAAGGATCATTCCTGGAGGGGACACTGACAACATACAGATAGATACACTTTCTAGCAACTCCGGATTGCCTCCGGAGGCTGACAAGGATACTAGCCTGGTTATATTGTTCCCTAACAATACTGATGGGCTTAAGGATCTGACAATATCTGAACTCTTAAAAGCCACTGATAACTTCAATCAAGCAAACATTATTGGTTGTGGGGGTTTTGGTTTGGTTTATAAAGCAACACTGGCAAATGGGACCAAGCTGGCTATCAAGAAACTCTCAGGAGAAATGGGTCTCATGGAAAGGGAATACAAAGCAGAGGTAGAGGCTCTGTCCACAGCCCAACATGAGAACCTGGTTTCATTGCAAGGTTATTGTGTGTACGAGGGTTTTAGGCTGCTTTTGTATTCCTATATGGAGAATGGAAGTTTGGATTACTGGTTACATGAGAAAGCTGATGGTGCAGCACAGTTAGATTGGCCTACTCGATTGAAGATTGCTAGGGGAACAAGCTGTGGTCTGTCTTACATGCACCAAATATGTGAACCCCACATTGTTCATCGTGATATCAAGTCCAGCAACATCCTTCTTGATGAAAAGTTTGAAGCACATGTAGCAGATTTTGGATTGTCCAGGTTGATTCTTCCTTATCATACTCATGTTACAACCGAGCTTGTTGGTACTCTGGGTTATATTCCTCCAGAGTATGGGCAAGCATGGATAGCCACATTGAGAGGAGACATGTATAGTTTTGGGGTTGTTATGCTTGAGCTGCTGACAGGGAAGAGGCCTGTGGAGGTATTCAAGCCAAAGATGTCAAGAGAACTAGTTGGCTGGGTCCACCAAATGAGGAGTGATGGCAAACAAGACCAAATCTTTGATCCTCTCCTGAGAGGAAAGGGCTTTGATGATGAGATGCTCCAAGTGCTAGATGTGGCCTGCATGTGTGTTAACCAGAACCCTTTCAAGAGGCCAACCATCAATGAAGTTGTTGAGTGGTTGAAGAATGTAGGCTCACAAAAAAACCAAAATAAGGATTAATGGGAGTATCCTTTTGCACGTGAAGAATTACAGATATATATATATACTTCTGCAGCATTTGTGATTATTAATGTATATTCTCACATCATTTTACTATTTTAATTGGGAATGTACCATATCCAACTAGTTTAAAGATTTACAAAACAAGTTACTATGATTGATTTAATCTTTGTGATGAAGTGATTTAATCATTTACTCTGGATCCATTTACTTTGTCATGAAAGGCAAGCAGCCAAAACACTTTATATTGTAGTGTAACGTGCACAAATGTAACCAAAATGCTAGAAGTAGCATATAATTTACATAATCAGGCTAAAGTTGTACAACATAAATGCCGAGGTTGTCAAGAACTGCCTAGTTCTCTTGCCCTGTAGATCGGTTGTTTAATGTGCTTGATTCTCTTGCTATCCTTAAAAAAAAATACGTAGTGCTGAATTAAAATGGCCCATATTAAGAAAATTAATGAACACTTAAATACCCATCAAAGAAGGGGATGCAGAGGGGTGAGTGAAGTGGAGTAGAACGCAGCACAATAGAGCACAATGCCGAATCACATAAATCTATATGTTGTTTCGCTTATTCTGTGAGAGCCTACGTGATTTATTTTTGCTAGACATAAATTAGTCAATCAGATATCACATGTGAAAGTCACTTAAAAGTGTTTGATGAGTTTGGTTTTAACCTTAGTTTTGTAAATTTCACATGATTATAGGCACTGCTTATAGGCAGAAGGCCTCAGGCCAAAAACTTTCCAATCCAATACAGAACACAATTTACAACTGCAGCTCTTTCACTTCTAAGAGTGGAAAAACAACCAGCAGATTAATCAGTATAATCTCAGGAACAATAAATGACTATCATTTTCAATAAAGGTCCTCTTTCAAGCTTTAGAGTGATTTGCAGCAGCGTTTCGTCTTGCACAGCATCCCACAAAGTAAATAATTGACTGGCGTTTACAGCAGCATATAGAAAGAAAGATTTTTATTTTAAAAAAAAAAGGGTCAAGATAACACCAATATTATGTAGAACAGAAATATGAATAACAGAATCATTGTCAAGCTTTATTTAATCAAACAAACTATTAATGCTAACATTTGATGAGAAGAATATCTTAGTTCAATCCAATGCACAAAATGAAAACCTTTTTACTTTCAAAATAACACAAAAGTTTATAGTATGTTGACATATTTGATGAGAAGTATTGACTTACCAAGACGACAAATAAAATCACATTAAAGATTGCAACCACTCTCCACTCAGTTTTCATGAATTGTGCAACTCCGGCCCTGAAAACATGATTGAAAGCAAGTAGGAAGTAGTTTATACAGAAAAGGATATGGAAAAGAAAAGCGGAAAACCCATTTAAAGGTGATATTTACTTGCAGGAATCACAATTATAGCATTTGGTAGCCTGGGAATTTTTGTAAAGTTTGCAATCCTTGTTGGAGCTGATTGGGTGGAAGCTCAAATCATAATATGAAGCACTAACAGCAGGATAACCACATCTATGAAGCAAGTTGAACACAAAGAAACATCTTAAAACTGGTTCTCAAGTCTAGCGATAATTTTTTACTATAAGCTATAATATCAAATACTTATAGGTGTAATGTGCATATCTTCAAAACGAGGAAACTAAATAAAGTTTGATAACATCGACAAAAGGAACAAGGGAACATGTTATCTCATCAATTTTGCATAATGAGTTAAAAAAACTCACTTGAATATTTGCAAAGGAAGAGAGGGGAAACAAACGCAAACAAAGCTACTCACTCAGATGGTGGTCGGCAGCAACCAGCTTCAATAGGGGTCAACTTTGCTGATTTATACTGGTTAAGAGTCTGCAATCAACAAGTGAAAGCACCTATATTGATGTTAAGAAATTGGAAATCAATGAATTATCGTCATTTGAAGCAAAGTTATGAACCTTGTATTTCTTGGATAGATTATTGCAGTCATCAGATTTCACAAGACAACTCTTCAGTCGCTTCCAATTTTGCGTATTGTTCAGCTGAAGTGAACAACAAAGTTAAGCACGACTGCAACTTCTTAATTTATATTGCTGTGTGCACCAAAAAGTAAACAAGCATCAAATCCATACACAGTTGATAAGGTAAAATTCTTTACCTGTTTAAGAAACCATGAGCTAAAATCCTGAAGTTCATACTCCTTATACCTGACCAGATGAGTATATAACCGTAGCTGTCACAATACCAATTTGAGCAGACCATGCATGAAATATTCCATGAAAGATAAACTGTTTTACAAACCAATTGAAAAGGATTGCAGGTGAGGAAAAGGGGAAGAGAGAGAGAGAGAGAGAGAGAGAAGATTGGAAGATCGGACGGAAAATGATGTTCCTATGGAATTTAGGGAACAGAAATGAGAGATAAGCACAAATAACTGTTTTTAAATTGCATGCTTACCTCAAACCAGGGACATAATGACCAGATCCATTATTTGTTACTATAAACCTATAAGTCAAAGAAAATGTGAACATGTTTATTATAAGTTCAAAAAAAAAAAAGAAAAAAAAAATCACTATTTATGAAAAGATATGCAGGCCTCTACCTGATAGGCAAAAATTATTACAGCATGAAAACTCTATAGAAACTTTTCAACGGCTCTTTAAGTGGACTCTCAAAAGCAAGGAAATACCAAACGTTAATTTATGTATTGTTGGGACAAAGCCTTGCCCTTGCCTCTTCCTATATATGGTGTAATATAGCCAGCAGCCTTACCCTTTTTTTTTCACTATTTTCCTTTTGCTGGTCATTTTTCAAATAAATAAAATTGAGATTATGGTGGTTGAGATATAGAAATGACAAGCAGAGAAAATGAAGTTGTCAGGAAAAATCACCCAAACCAAAGAGAAATATATAACTTCCCTAATCTACAAAAACAAGTATCCAAATTACAAATTAAATCATGATTATTTCTCAAGGTCCAATTAAAAAAAAAAAAGTTCCTTTATCTCATTCTCCTTATATCACCTATTACATTTCTAAATATAATTTCTTTTATTCCTAGAGCATCCTAAGTTATAACCGCAAATTTCACATTTCGCTGCTAGTTACTACTAATTAAACCTCTTAATGTAACGTTATCCTGGCAAACATAACTAAGCATTCACCCTAGGAAGACCCTTCATAATCAACTAAAAAAATCAGGAAATTTTAATAAATTGGATCCATGAAATTGAGCATGCATAAGTCAATCCTAGGACTATGAAGTTTTACTTTAGAAGCATCAAACATCTGCCTCAGTTAAGAAAAAAAAAAAAATCCTTTTTTTAAACAAAAGCAGCCCCAACACAGGTATCGTTGATTCTTCTATTAATATCCGAGAAAAATTTCTGAATGTGCCATCTCTGCCCATGATATCAAACTAAATTATCATAAATTTGAGATTTTTCTCTCTGTTGACCTGAAGGATGTTAGTACTAAGGAAGGAATGACTAAGATGCATTTAAGCTACAGTACAATCGAAGTAGCAGAATACAAAAGGAGCTTAAAACAAATAGCAAATTGGTTCTATCAAGTGGCATAAATCATATAGGAGTCAGCCCAACCAGTAAGAAACCTTTTGGTTTTCACTGAAGCATTCCCAAGTGACAGCAAAATAGATTGGAAAATCAACCTTTTGCAGGAGAGGAAAGATGGAAGAAGAAGATCATGAAAAAAGTCCCAGGTTGATCGACCAAAGCACAGGATTAATAAATAAATCAACAAGTAAACTAGGAAAGAAGACAAGAATTTCTTTCTAGAAAAAAGATCAAGACTCAAATGGTTGAACGAAAGAAAGCAAATTATGGTGAGAAAGTTGATCCATCTATTAACAAGCCTATCATCAGTCTTGACAACGCATAGAGGGTGAATCAAATTAAGCCACCATCCAAAATACTTACGCCAATACAGTGAAAACCAGAATAGCCACCAAAATGATGCACAACATAATCAAATACTGTAAGCAACCAGTCAAGGCATGTCCATTGAATATAAAGAACAAATAAATTATTGAATTTAAAAAATTTTAGATAACTAAAATATCAAAAGTTCATTTTGTAAGGATACAATCCACAACAGTACAGGGTTGTTCTTCAGTGCGCCCAAGAAGCCAATTATTGATCTAAAAATCAAGGAAAAGTCTCTCTATAACCATTTCCAGGAAAAATACAATGATAAATGGCAAAAGAATGCATCAATGTTCAATAACAAAGAAAACAAAGCTTACATTACAAATATGAAAGCCGCAAGGCCCAGCACAGGGAAAGTGAGAGACCTCCGGCAGCTGTCGTGATGTGTGCTCATCCACACTCCGAAAATTATGACAGCTATTGCTAAAAGCTACACAATAAAGGAGCAAGCAAATCTTATGACACCAAAGCTATATAGCAAAGACAACATATTTACTTCTACAATTTTAAATTTAGCGAAGCCCAAAAAATTTGAGCAGACCCATATATTCAGGTAACTTGAAAAATAAAATTTAGCTGGATTATAAAATGTACCTACAGCATAGGACTACAAACCAATTACTAACACAAAGAAGCCCAAAATGTGAAAGTAGGAAGTAGGCAGAAGAGAAAGCAACCAAATTTCAAACAAAATGACAGTAAGGATTAAAAAAGAAAATCAAACAAATAAGTCAGAGCAAAAAGAAGCAAACTTCAACTTAGCAGCTTTCGGAAAATGGAGCACGAGCACTCATTACCTCTAAGATAGGAAACCATTAACGAGAAAATTGACAACATCAATCAGTAGACGACAAAGCACTATTGAAAGGCCAATCAATTAGAATGCAGAGTAGAATCTAACTGAAAAGCCCAAATCAAGACCAAAGAAAAGAAAAAAGAAAAAGAGAGAACCATAAAAAGCATACCATGGTGAGAAAGTTTATCCATCTGATCACAAAGTTGCTGGTGCCCATACCCATTTTCCCTTTTTTTTATTTTAGCTCTCTCTCCCTCCCTCCCTCCCTCTGCGAGCTTCCACTTGAAGCGAGAAAGAAACAGGGAGAGAGATATCAGAAGTTGAAGATCATTTATTTTGTAGAAAAACAAAGAAAATGGAAGGGAGTAGTGGTTCCTTGTGAGCTAGCTCTTGGAAGTGGCACTTGCACTACAAGCAAGGAAAGAGCAGGACGTGGAGGGCTTGTCAGGGAATAATGGAATGAGAATAAGGGCATTTTGATCCAGAAAAAGACAGCTGCATGAGGTTCTTGCTTGCCATGGTTTCAATTACTCCATCACGGGCCACGACACAGCAGGACAGGAAAGCCACGTAACAGAAAGCTGCAAATCTTATAACACAATATATCTTTTTTCCTCCTTTGTTTGCCGCTGGTCAATGTACGATGTTGACCATGATCATTGATCTTTTTTCTTTTTTTTTTTAAGATCGATTTTAAGGTTACTAAGATGGGAAGAATTAGCCTCCTTAGGACAATTTGTACTTAGATGTAATAAGAAATAGCAAATGCTGTATCAATGTCTGCCCCCAGTCTTGCGATGCATTTGTTATTTTATTTTTAATTTTTTAAGTCTTGTGTTCAATTCAGTTAAATAAGGTTTAATTAATTAATTAATTAATTAATTATAATTTTAACTAATTTAATTAGTGTAAGTATTAAGGATTAATCCTTTAAATCTCATATCAGATATAGAGTGAGTGTATCTGTATAAATTATATAAAAATAAAATATTCTATTAAATGTTTTATAAATAAAAAAGAAAATTAGTGCAAACATACCTATCAGAAATAAATATCCTTGTCTTTAATATGATATAATGGAAAGGAATGAAGAATCATTTTAAGTAGCATTTGGATAAAGTATTTTTTATTATTGTATTATAAGATTATTAATATTTAAATTTTTATATTTTAAAAAATAAATAAAAATATTTCTAAACTTTAATTTATCATAAATTTTCATTTCTCTATTCATTTTTTTAACTTTACCCTTAATAAAAAAAAATAAAAATTAATTTAATATTCATTGTAATTATTATTTTATCCATAAATTTTAACATTATAAATACTTTTATTCTTTAGTTCATTAACTAATGATTAAATTAATAAGGATTCAAATATTAAATATAGAGAAAAAAAATATCCTAAATATTTTAAGCCGTGATGGGTGAGAATTTAAAAGCTGCTTTAGCAAGTAATGACAAACAAGACGCAATCAGCTCAACCACCAACGACTTAAAAGCCTTTCATCACTGAAGCCATGCCATGCCATTCCATAACTTTTTCCGAGTGTATTGCCCTTCACAGATGTTGTACAAGTTTCAAGTTTAAACCTTTCTTCACTTCAAGGCTAATACTGCTGCATGATAAGAACCCTAAGACAAAGATTAGAGCTACAGATTCCACACAACTAAGCGTAACATGAGAAGAAGAAAGGGGAGGAATGATGGAAGCTCAACTCCAAAAAAAATACAACATCAATTGAATTTTCTGTTCTGCTAAGACACCAATATAACCTGTAATTTAAATGACTCGTGTCATCAACTCCCTTTCCAATACACAAGGAAAAACTGAAAAAGCATCACCTTTGCCCTTGCCCATCCTCTCCCTCTCCATATGCCCGATCACTGCAATGAGATCCTGTTTTTACTCTCTAGAATAAAGAACCATGCAATGAGTCAAACCTGCAGTACCAATGTAGCAACACAGCGCACCATCTAAGTGGGCTGAATAGGAGGACGTATGAAATTTTGTGAACCAGCAACTAATTAGTTATTCCACTCTGTTAGTGCATGATAAAATCGTAGATTTCATTTCTTCTTTACCCAATGATGCTTCAACTATCACCTGCTTCAAATAAAGGATTTATCATCATTATCTAAATTCTTTAAGCTGTTAACAGTTAATGTTCTTGTGCAATAGACCTTTGTTTTCTGAGGGAAAAGCACAAGCACTATATGATTTTTTTTGTTAATGAGTTCAATGCAAGCTTCTTATGAGGTGAAAGTCAAGGGCTTAGAAACAATATAAAAAGTGTAGAATTTAAAATGGTTTTAGTATTGAAGTCAAATTAAAGATAATTTCATATCAAGAGATGAGGTCTAAATGCTTTCAACTATTTATGAAAAGACAGATGAACTTCCAATTTGAAAATTTCATCTCTGAATGAAGGGGAAGAGTAATGAGAGCACAAGTAATCCAGTTATGCAGATGCAGCAGACTATGAATGAAATTTTTACCTCTTGTACTTTGTTTCCAGATCGAGCAAGTAACTTGTATTGATTTTCAAACATGGACGCCATATATACCTGAAGAAGAAGACAGATGGGTGAGATTATTCAATATTTGGACTGACGTATGAAAACCAATATTGTGTGCAGAACTAAAAACAAGTGTAGATCACTGTGATCCAGATGGAAGTGAAAAATTGCCACTTTTTTTAATAGTTTGTTTTAAGCTATATTAAAAGAGAGTAAAGTTATAAGCACACATAAAACAAAGAAAGAAAGAAAGAAAGAAAGGATTGACTTGAATAGTTAAAACAACACTCCAGTAACAGCTAACATTTGGATTCCCAGTGTGGATTAAAAAAATAAAATAAAATAAAACAAGAAAGAACATTGTTCACAAAAGGATGAAGGGCTGGGTGAGAGGAGAATGCCACCAATTGCTAAGAAGCAACATTTTTGTAACCTGTGCATGACACCTGTTTAGAGCTGATCATCAAATAGGAACCTAAATTTTAACAATTAGCAAAACCACATATACCAGAGCTTGACAAGCAAACTTCAAGTAACTGGGTTAAAGTTAGTTACCTGAAATGTTGGGGCTAAACCAGGACTCAAGAAAAAACGGCCTTTAGTTACGGACTGGATCCCTTCAATTTGTTGCAGTTCTTTGATAAGTGATTCTACATCAGTCCACTGTCAGAATTCCAAATCATATTGTCAGGGACAGATGTCACAACATAATGTAGAGAACCAGGGAAAGAAACTGAGCAACTAATTATAGACATTCTCCAGCACCTTTTTAATTTAAAAACATGTTAATGCAATGACATTTAAATATTCTGAAACTTTTCTTTTCTATACATTCTACTTGAGTGTCACAGTGAAATTCCTTGTTCATCAGAAAAAAGTGGGGGGCCTTTTACTTGCAGAAATAAAATGGCAGGACTAAAACAAACCTCAGAATCTGCCTGCACTGCTTGTAATCTCCCATCAAAGGAATCACGATCACCAACCACAGATTCCAAGGCCTCAATCAGTGGATCAGGCTACCATGTGAAAATACAAGAAACAAATATAAAACACAGCCAAATAAAAGCTTAGATTAGGGTAAAAATTCAGATATTGCATAAACTAAGTAAAGATTAGTTACTGTAATCTCCTTTAATGATAAGAAAATACGTTCCATCGTGAAATCCAATTGGTGAACTTTTGCCTCCACAATCTGAGACCAGAAAACATTATCTCAAAATTCAAACAGAATGAAAGAGTCAGCAGCAAAAGAAGTATCAACAATATTCAAAGTATTTGATTGTGTTAGGCTTTAGGTGAAGCACAGACAACAAACAGAAAATGGGAAGAAGAAGAACTAATAGCAAAAAGATCTAGAGTTTTCACAAGCCAAGACTTATCCAATTTATAGTTCTGTGCTTATGACAATACTACAGGTACAGGTTAAAGTAAGCAGAACTATAAATTTCTGCAATTTAATGAAAACTAGATTGACATACCTGACCAACTTTAAAATATGATGCAGGGTCCACAGTTGCATCCCATGACACCTCTGTCTGGTGAATTAATGCAGGCACACCTTCAACCTACAGAAGCTCTTTTAGGTTAAGATTCAGTTTTAAAAAAAGATAATTATGAGCTTTGAACTCTTAGTTATCACTGCATTTTAGATAGTTGTACTCAAAAAATGACATTGAGCATGCTGTTTAAATGTTAAACCAGCAAATCAACTAATTTCCTCGAAAACTATTCATATCTCCTTATTATGCAACCATTAAAACAGTACTGAAATATTGCTAAGAAACATGCTTCTAAGAACATGAGCAGCAATAGTCTTTAATGTCTCAACAAATATAACAAAATCATTTTACCTCAACAAAAATTCCAAAGTAAGTTATTTTCTTGATACAGCATTTCACAACGTCTCCTATTTGAAGTTTAGCCTGCAATAACAAATGGAATAAAAGCTAGAAGACCCGAAATTGACTTGATCAAATGAAAAACAAGCTCTTGGACAATATAAAATGAGGATACTTATATAATATCCTGATTTCATTCAGGGCCAAGTCCAACATGCATCTCTAATTCATTTGATATGAGTAATTTCAACTGAAAATTCTATGTGGGGGCATCATAAATACAAAACAACAGAACTTGCAGATATAAGTGTCACTATCAAACAATGCTAAATGTTTTCGAGAATTTAAAATTTGCATATAGAACTTCCAAAAGACTGGATTGAGCATCATCAAGTACTGCCTCTAGATATGCGTTCCTCACCATGAGATATCTCTTTTTCTGAATTGACTCTTCCTTCTCTTTTGGCCTCAAAGAAACTATAAGTTTCCTCAATTTCCGGTCAGCCATTACCACATTCACCTTAATTCTCTGCAAATAAAGAGTTGATCAGAATTTGAGAAGTACTTGAGATTCAAATATCAAACCTATTTCTTCAAACCTGACCAACAAATGAGGACAAGAATTTGAGTTTCTCTTGGTCATAAATCCTAAGAAGATCCTCCAATTTCATATCTGGTGCAATTTCTTGTCCAACCGGATCCATTCTTGAATCAGGAGAAAGGTTCTTGTCTAAGACATCATAACTGCCAATAATTCCTAAATTTTGCTTATAGATTGATGGGTCAAAGCCTTTCTGCTTCAACCAAGATTCAAATGCTAAAAACTTCCATTTTGCAGCAAGATTACGGTATGGCAAAAAACATAACAACGAGCCGAAAGATACCTGTAAAATAATTGCACCAAACTCAGAAAGTTAAATGAACTTGTTGTTGTATACAAATATGGTAAAATAGGAGAAAATGCAGGGCATGTCAAAGTGCATTTAATCATTTCTTTACACTGTACTTACAACAAAGCCTCTTGTGCTGGAGCTGACTAACTCAACCTCTCCCCTATGTCCTGTCCTGAGCAGATCCTCTGCTTTGGACCAATCAGCATCCTATAAGTTCAAAAAATTCCTAGAATTATGGCATAACATCTAATGATTAAAAGATCTAGATGGTCTCAAAGATATTACAATCTGACCTCTAAAGGTGATGTAGGAGGGCGATTCAAAAGCTCATCAACATTTACATGACTTTCTGGATGTAAAATAGACATCTCTTCTATGATAGAGGTTGATGCTTCTTTCAATGAGAAGTCGAATCTATAATGAAGCAGCATGTTAAAAGATATGGAAATGTTTTGACAGGGAAGAGGAGATACAACATTTCAAGTACCTTACCTCTTTGGCTTCCCTTGCAGTGTAGCTTCTGATGAGATCTTGACAGTGGAATCAACAGAATTTCCATCAGATGATACATTTGTTGCAGTTTCCTCTGTACTGGGCCCAATATTGCTCTTATCAAGTGGCTGCATTCCTTAAAAATCCAGCAGAAAATCATTTTTCTACTATTCCAAATAAAAGGACATTTAACTTGCTTAGGAGGCAAAAGATAGGTTCTTATTAGCATAGACATTGAGTTTGAATCTTCCAGGTAATTAAAAGTTAAAATAACGAAAGTAAAACACCAGATAATCAAACATATGCAAGTGCAACTCCAACTATAAAGGATACCTATAAAGCAATATAATTAATTACCTAATCTGGAGTCATCTTCTAGCTCTTGCTCATTTGCAACTGCACCATCCCCAGTTTCTGAAGATTGCCTAACATCACTCATTGTATTCTCAGGCTTCTCTAATAGAGTAAAACCACTATAGTTATGCCCATCTTGTTCCTTCCACATTCTCGATCTGGTTGCATCATTGCAAAATTTCGTCTCTGGATTATCCAAAGATTCTTCCTTTTTATCAACACTCAATGGTTCTGGCTTTCTCAACAGAGTCATATCACTAAACTTTCCCTTGGCTTGATCATTCCTCATTTTCAAGGTCAAATTTGGTTTAATCCTCATTTTAGACCTTGAAGTAGACTTATCTTCCACATCATCCTCAACGAACATAGCTGGCTTTCTTAAGATAACATTAGGAACACTGCGCTTAGTATTATCCATGGCTTTTCCAACTGGTTGGCTTGGCTTCTTTATCACGGTTGCTACTGGCTTACCATCAGCTTGAACTTTAAATCCTACTTTAGGAACAGGGCGAACCAAATTCAAACCATCTAATGAATTCGATGGTTTCTTATCCTTAGACACATCAAAAGGAAGTTCCCTTATTTCCACTATTTTACCCTTGTTCTCGTAAAATGATTTCTCAACTTCGAGATACGAAACATTCGGGTTTGCCTTTCTAGCCATTATCTAGCAACCAAAGTAAACAACCATAAAATCAAACTCAATAAAATAACACCATTAGCTCATAACAATTTGAAATTTATAGCAGCAAGTTAAAAAATATAATTTTCATGAATTCTTGAAATTTATAGCAGCAACTTGCAAAATATCAATTTTCATGAATACCCAATACAGCATTCAAGGAGAGAAACATTCAAATATAAAGAAAGAGAGAGAGAGAGAGAGAGAGAGAGAGAAGGACCTTGGCAAGGGTAAGTTTGGGGTCTTCACCAAGCATGCGGCCAAACTTGAGCTCCATTTGGTCCCACTGGTCAAGATTGGGCTCTTCTTCTTTTGCTGCCAAAACAACAAATTTACTCTTTCTAAGGAACCCCACCTCTCTTCTTCTACTTCTTATACCTCTTACTGCAGCTGACACAAAAGGAAAATGCGATTTATTGATAGACAAGGAAGAGCAAGCGTTGGTATTGGCGGAAGAGGCGGTAGCGAGAGCGAGACCATCCATTTCTGTAAATTAAGGAGTAATCTCATGAGAAAGTGCTAAATGGCATTGAAATTTTACAGAGTCTTTGATCTTGCAAATTCGAATGGTGTGTTTTGAAAGGAAGGAAGGGAGCTTTCCTTTATCTGTTTGGTGATGCTTACGTGGCATTTAAATGTTTGATATCCTCTTAAAATGAGCCACGTTGACAATGGGATATAATTGATAAGTGCCCCGCCAAGGATTAGATTATGGATGTTCATCACTATCTTCTTATTATTAATCAATTAGATAGATTCGTTAAGAAATTTATTTTCTGTTTCCTTATTCTTTGGTGTTACTGTATGCATGTGTTATTGTGCAGGATCCTGTGCCATGGATATAATATAATCAAACAAGAGACAATTGGTGAGTGAGCTAAACTCATTATCAATTCAACAAAGCAAAATCATGTTTATTGCTTGTAAAGGCCACTCCCCCGTACATTTGGATCAACAAGACTTCCATTTGGAAAAATTCCTAACCATAAGAAAATTCTGCACTTCAATTTCCTTCATCTTCCCCTGATCATAAAAAAGAAAGAGCAAAACTTCCCCATTGATTTTGCAACTGTAAAAAACTTCCAAGCCCAACTCAAACAAAAATGTTCATGTTTATTGCTTGCAATGGAGCGAAAATGGAACAAGGATAATAAGCCTTGGCTAGCAATTCCAATGTTCTGCTGGAGGTGAAAAAGAACAAGGACAACATTGAGGACTAATCATGCTCATTCTTATGGATTATGATTGCTCTTGTGCAAGGGCTTCCTCGGAGTTGGTTTCTGTTCCTACTTCTGGATCTGGTTCTGCTACCACTGTAATTTTGGATTCTTCTTCTTCAGGTTTCTCTTCTTGTGCATTTGCCTCATTTTTCTTTACTGAGGCACTCTTTCTGACATGATTGTAGCAGCCTTTCTCCTTAAACAACTGAGCAAAATGGGGCTTGCAGTAAAGGATGCCATCAAGAGCAGCATAGGATGAGGGTGTAAGGTAGCAACCCCCATGAGAGCACCTGAAGCATGTTTTGTGATAGAATTCTCCCTCCACACTTACCTGTTAAAAGAAAAAATTTGCTTACAGCTTCATAAAAATTTCTTGTCCACTTAAACCATGTTGACTAGATGAAGGAATTGGATTATATTTATAGACCTTCTCCAAAGGGTATGCAGTTTTGTTGCAGCGGGCACACTTGTCTTGGGTGCCACAGAACATGGAGGATATTTTGCTAGGAGCCCTTGCCTGCAGAGAGGAGAAAATATGCATCAATAGTAAGGAACATGATGGACACTTCCATGACAAAAGAAAAAATCAGGCATATGGAAAAGAATCTACATACCAGTCCATTTTTCTTTTCTCCGGCTGAAAAGACATGATTGGAGGAACTTAATTATCAGCAAATTAAATTAAAAAAAAAAACTGAAGACGAAAAAAAATAAAGAAAGGAGAAGGGACTAATTACATGATGGGAATTTCTTAGAAAAACTGCCAGTCTCTTTGAAGAGTTGCTCAAAGTGAGGTTTGCAGTACAAGACTCCTTCCATTGAGGAATAGCTGCTCATCTGCAACACAATCGTAAACAATACAACTTCAGAATGCATTGAGGATTTGGGGTCCTTATGCCATCCATTTTACAACAAAAGGAATTTTACAAAAAAGATATAAGAGATTACCACAAGGAGTCCATTGCAATGACTGCACTTGAAGCAGGTCTTATGATAAGAAATTCCATCAGCCGTGATCATTTCAATGAAATGAACAGTCTTATCGCAAGCCTTGCATTTCTCTATGGTTCCGGTAAACACCATTATTACTACTTGTGTTGTTTTTTAATCTTAAAATGAACTAGAAATTAAGGCTTGTAAAGGGGATTGCTACAACAACAAAGTGAAAGTTCAAGTCTATCTCAGAATGTTGAGATAGAATGAACTCTCAAGAATTTGTTGTTGTTCTTAACCTTAATTTGTGTTCATCACCAACAGGTTTAAAGTCAGTATATATAGTGGAATGGTTCTGGATAATGAATTCACCACATTTGCTATTTTCTAAGAATAGGGTTCATCCTCACTACAAAGACGGATTAAATTGCTGATCATGAAGAATAGTCCTGAAAAAAGGGATCAATTGCAATAAATTTCTTTTAATATTATCCAGAATTAGACCATCTTATCAGGTGGTCAGGTTAGAGATCTCAGGTTACTCATTCCTGATAAAATGGATCAATTTACAAATAATTTTTTTTTTTTGTATGGTAGTTAAATTTGTTATCTCCAGGGTGGCTACATATAAATGATTCATCCCATGAGCGTTAGAGATTGAAATTTAATTTTGGAAATGAAAATATTGAATTTATTCTATTTAATACCGGTACTTTTAAGTAGTAATTTGCACCTATTTTAACTTTTAAAGTTTACTAATTTTTACAATTAAATCATGAAATTTATATAATTGTGAATCTCTCCTGTTTGAATGATATTGACCGATCGTAAATAAATTATTAGTATACTAATGAGAATTTCATATCAGTTATAGTTAATTATTTCAGAAAAAATTATAAAATTTATTAATTTTTATAATTAAATATTAAATTTTACATAATTATCAATTAAACCTATTGATTTGATTGATGTCTCAAATTGATCCGACCGTCAACAAATCATTAATATATTTAACAAAAACTCTCAAGTAATTTTTATATATAAGCTAACGTAGGACTGTTGTTAAGTATATTAATAAATTTTTAATCGGCGAATCAATTTCACATATTAATTAAACATAAAGATTTAATTAAAAATTATATAAATTTTAGAATTTATTTATAAAAATTACCGAACTTTAGAAATTTTTTTTACAGTTAATCCTTTAAAAATCACTAACTTTAATTGTTATTTTTTAATGCTAACTTTAATTATTTAGTACTAATAATATTTTGAATTCGAATATTTATCAGATTAATAATATTAATTCTAACATATTTTTTAAAACATGCAATTCAAATTTTATTGGGTGGGATGACAAAATTTAGAAAAGAGGGAGCTACCCCCATTATATTACTAACTTAATAAATAAAAAATAAATTTAGTTTATGAGACTAATTAATCATTCATATTCCAAATTTTACTATTTTATCATAATTTAATGATTAGCTTTTATTGTAATATAATAAAAGAGAGTTCAAATACAATGAGTATTTTTTGTGGAGTATATATTCATTTAATTAATAATTATTATATTATTAAAACAATAATAATAATAATAATAAATCCTACTATAAAACACTATGAATAAAAAAATTTTATTTAATTGAGTGTGTGATTTTATAAAAAATAAAAATTCCTTAAAATTTGATGATGTTTGACAAATAAAATCCAAAGTCAAAAGTGATTGCCAACTGCACATTGTCAAAGTCACATGAGATCATTTCACGTAAACCTCTCCTAGCTGGTGGTATCTCCTCCATCCAAACGCCCATAAGCCACCGCACCCAAGGCAGTCGCCACTGGCAACGAACACGGGCCAACCATGAAGGTTTTCGACGTCAATGGAAACACCTTTTCTCTCGCTCTCTTCGCATATGTCACCAATTCCAAGTGACTCTCTCTCTCTCTCTCTCTCTCTCTCTCTATCTGTGCATACTTCCGTATGCTTTTTAATTTTCTTTTTTAGTTGTGTAAATCTCTAATTGGAAGAATTCTTGGTTTCAAATTGAAAGTTTTTGCTATTCGAGGCAAGAATTATTGGGCATTGGCATAATTTAGAATTTGGAGTCTTAGTAGTTTGGATTTCCTTTGACATGATGATATAGGAAGGTAAAAATAGCTTAAGGTAGATTGTTGCTGGCAAAACACGGAATATAATCAAGTTGGGGATCTTGAAAATTTTTATGGTTACTACTGGTTTAATTTCCATGGGAATTCAACATAATTTAGTGTTATTGCATTGTAAGTAACAGGTTTTCCTGTCTTGGAAGCTTGAATCTGGAATTCTTCGTTAGGTGCTCCTTTTGTTCAAAGTAGTTGGGAGATATGCAGATTGCAGAGAAGCTGGCATGTGACGTTTGAACTTAGTTTAGTTTAAAGGTGAACATATTCTGGAAATTGGATTTTATTATGGATTTTTCTTTAATTGATATTTAGCAATTAACATTATACATTTATTGTCAATAGGCTGAACCAGTTAGTACTGTAAGACAATTGTTCACAACTTGAGTCTTGGATGACAAAGTTTAAGCCTTTCTGCAATCTGAAGAGCTAAAGCTCCCCATTTTGAGTGTGAAAAACAGTTATTCTCACCTTCAGTGAATCCATTTGGCAAATTCCACTTTTATTCTCAATGCTAATAGTAACTGAATTATAGTTTCTTTATCAACCTGCCTTTTTCTCTCTCCATCCCTGTTTGATTGCCACAAAAAATCTGGTATTTTAATACACTATTTCAAATATATATTCAGGAAAAGAAAAATGTTTTTAGGGAACAAGGTTTAAAGTTTGCCTAGGGTTATGGATAGTTTCCAAGTGTGTATAACTAATTAGTATTTAAAAGATCTGTTTAACTAATTAGTATTTAACTAATTAGGCAAAAAAATTAATATTTTAAGCTTTTTTTTTTTCTAGATTGCAGAATCTTTGAAAAGATGTGGGATCTCTGAAACCACTACATACATCCTGGCAGCTTGTTTCAATGCTTCTTTAGATGAGGTGAGGTTTTCCATAGATGTTGTAGCATCATTCAAAGCATTGCATTATTAATTCAAAGGTGTTGCCATTCTGGTTGTGATTATGTTATGTTACTCTATTAGATGTAAGTTGTAGAGAAACTAATCAATGGAAAATAAATCAATTTGGAGGAATTGGAAGGCAGAGCAAACCAAGCACAAATACAAAAGGTTAGTTGGGTGAAATGGTGTTAGGTACATGTATTTCTTTTTATGTCTTGGTATTTGCTTCTAGCCATTGATGATACGTGTTTGAAAATTTTCAGCACTACAAAATTTATGGCCTGGAAGCAGGGATATCCTCTCTGGCAGATGCTATTACATGCCGAATAGCTTCCTGTGATGCATTGTGAGAAGGAACAATTATCATCTGATTGTGCATCTTATTGATTTTATGTTGTGAACTTACATAAGACTCTTATTTATGCGTCAACAATTCAAGGATATAAAAACGCTTTGCAGAAAAGCACTATTTTAGATGTTTCTGAAAAAATTATTTTGTTATTTTAGTATTTTTATAACTAAAACATATTAAATTTAATTTTAATTAATTTTTAGTATTCTCTAACCGATATATTTTAAAAAAAGTTTTTCTCAATAGCTACTCTAACAACAGTGTCTAACAAACCCTATATGATGCAACCGAAAATTGCAATTCCCTATTTAGAACCTATAAGCTTACATTTAAGGCTGAGTATTTGGTTCAAATCGAATCATCAAAACCAAATTAATCGAATTACTATATTTTAAAAACCGAACCGAATCAAAATGAATGAAAAAGTAAACCGAATAGAATCGCTTTATTTTAGTTTGATTCGGTTTAAACCGATCAGTTTTTGAGTTTGGATGAATTTTTTAATTTAGATTTGATTTTTAAGTTATTTAATCTGATTTTGACTTTAGTTTGAACCTAATAACCATTAATCAATGAAATTAAAAATAATATATATATATATATATATATATATATATATATATATATAATTACATATAATTATAAATTTCCTATAAAAATAAATCAATTTAAAAATCAATAAAGTAATTTAGTTCGGTTCAATTTAATCGATTTTTTTTCTCTTCAAAATCGAATCGAACCGAAATAATCAAAATCTTAAAATACAAAACTAAACCAAACTGAATCATCTTGAAAACCTAACTCAATTACTGAATTATGGCGATTCGATGCGATATATTCGATTCAAATCGAACAGTGCTCACCCCTACTTACATTCCCTAATTATTATTAAAATCTTAATTTTTTTTTCCCCAAAATTTCAGCCTAAATACTTCTTATTCTCAGTTAATCGGATGACAAGGTGGTCTCTATGGCATCGGATCTTCTAATCTTGATCGCTATCTTCCTATGGAGATTTGTACTTCTTGGCCTTTTTCAGGCGTCCAACTTGTGCTGCCATATGTGAATAGATTGAGAGAAGATGAAGCCTAGGCCACAGGCAGCAATGGATGCAAGGCTAATTGCATTTACTTCATCTTATTTTCTTCCCCAGTTTTTGAAGCTACAGATCCTTTTGATATCCAGTCACTAAAAAAATTAAAAAATAACAAATATATATATATATATATATTTAAAGAAGAACACTTCCAATAACAACCTGTTTCCATGACCTAGGTAATGTTACATAGGTGAACCTATAGCTGACATGCCGTACATAAACAACGACACCAAACCAACTTTAATTTGCAGAGCACCAGCAAAACAAGCTAAAGAATGGTGCATAATCAATTCTGAAACCCTTCTTTCTCATTTTATTATTCTTTAGAATTTGCTAATACATTTCAGCTGCCAAAGCAACCAAGATACCTCCTTGGCATATGCCCAAGTGAACGGTATGTTGCTGCAATTTCCTCTACCTTGAGACATTGCTCACCTCGTTTTGCTTCAATCATTGCCCTCTTCTCTTCTGCTGCCCTGTGGATTTCTGCTATTTTGTTATTCTTTTTCTCTGCATACTTGGCCTTCTTCTTTTCAATCTTTTCCTGTCATACACAAGATCATTGACACATGTTTCGCCAAATGGTTCTTGAGCAGCATTAAAAGAAAGCCAATAGAGATTTTTTTTTTTTTTTACCTCATACTTCTTTATTTTTGTGTCCACGTATGCTTTCTTGGTAGTCTCTTGTGATGCAACAGCTGAGAGCTTTTTGTGAGTTCTATTTGACAACACAGTATACTTAAGTTGCGCTAGCTCAAGAACTGAAGTTTATCAGAGATTATCTAAATTTTAACAACCATTATGTACTGATAATAAACTTAGATCTTACTTGTTCTCCACTTTAGCCTTCTCGTTTTCTTCCCATGCCTTGATTAAAGCATATCTTTTCTCTGATTCAACCTTTGCTAGCTCAGCATCTGAAATAATACTATGTCAAGTTTAATTAAAACAAATTTCATGATTAGAATATGGTAAGTTCAACATATATTGTACTTTGCCCATACCTCTGTCAGTTGAAGTCATCTCAGTCTTAGGATCTGCAACCTCTGCCCACCAGGTAAGGAGCTTATTATGAAATTCTTAAAAAAAGCATCAATGACATGAATAAATGCAGTCTGTGAATTTGGAATTTTGGAGTTGCAAAGACTCCTTAATTAGCTTCTGCTTCAATTTCTACTAACATTCTTAGTTGTCAAAACTTTTCTTATTGAATAATGAATTAAGGTGAACGTAATATAGAAATAAAGCCATTCTAAATCATGGAAAATTTTTTCTTTTTTACCTGTTCAAAGTTTGGAACCTCGAACTTCCCATTAATTAGGACAATAGTTCCAAGAATTCAGACAACCTCTCCTCCACTAGGACTAAAAGTTGAATATTTCACTCAATTTAAGTCATTCTCATTCTCTTTAAAACGGAATTCTACATGAAAATTTTATAAAAAATTTTCATTTTGCTTTCTCTAAGAATTTCCCAGGAACCAAACAGCAGAGAGAGAGAGAGCACATACCATTTGAAACTGGGGCAGCAGTTTCTTTCAGCTCTCGAGCAGGGATCGTCTGATCTCGAGGTGGTGCAGGCACAGAGGAGGAGGCGTCAGATTCAGCTTCCTTGGGATCCCCTTCTCCCATAATATACTCTTTGAACTTAGCCACGGCGACCCAGAAATATTGTAACAAGAACAACAAACGGAGCTAGATGCCAATTGAAAAAACAGGGAAACAGAAGAGAAGAAAGAAAGAAAGAAAGAAACAGTGGTAAGTGTCTGCAGAAATTGTTGGTGGTGGTGGTAGTAGGTAGAAAAGGAAGTTGGGTATGGACAAAGCCAGATGTGGGCTTATCAGGAAACAAATCCTACAGGCTATGGCAGACTACTTCCATGCGTGAACGGGCTGGCTCTATGGGAAATGTTGGATTTTTTTGTTTTCACAGAACCACTAATCCTAATTCTTCTGAATGATGATGATGATGATGATGAGAATGATTTAGATTTTTTTTTTTTTTCTGAAGAGTGATTTAGTTCTTTCTTCGAGTTTTGTAGTGTTTGATGTAATTAGGCTACTTTTAGGACTTCCTAAAATTATCCTTTAACCATCATCACTGGAGGGTGGCCATTTCCTTTGATGTTCTTACATTGTTTGCCTTATTAACAAATTTAAATCCTTATATTGCATATTTTTACAGTGAATGTTTTCCTTCATCACTGATTTAAGAAATTAATTTTTTACTAAAAAAATAATTAATATGTAAATACAAATATGATCTGATCATAGCTGCATATGTAATTCAATATAAAATACTTAAATTTAACTTCTTTTTCTTTATATATGTAATAAAAAAATAATTAATATATATATAAAAATAAAAGAAAATTTTGTTACTAGTTAATGTAACTTTTTAACCAACAGATTATAATAGATTAATTTTTACTAACAAATTATCAATTCTTTTATTAATAAATAAAATAAAAATACACGAATTAATAATAAAAATTAATCACTATTAAAATTTTTAATAAAATTATGATTTTTATATAACCCATTCACATACATATTTCATATTCCAGGTGAATCCCAAATAATCAAATTTTTAGGTACACTGAAAATGATCTAACACTTCACGGGCAATGCAATAATTTTAAGCATTGCAAAAATGCATGTTAAATACGTACAAATTTAACTCTCTCCAAATTAAAACTGTAAAAAATAAATAAATAAATTGAAAATGAGCGAGAATTCATGGCATGACCATATCCGTGTCCGTGTCCATGTGCATGTCCCCTGTGATGTAACCGGTAACATGGGGCATTTGCCATCGAGTTGACGTGGATTTGGCTGGAAATTATTAATTTTAATTTTTAAATGTTAAGAATTCAATATTAAAATGTATGAATCTAATTTAATTTAAAAATAATATTATAATAGAAATTTTACTTAATCTATAAAATAATCTGCTGCTTTGTTATGAAATATTCCTTTCATTTAAATTATAAAAAATCTCTTTTAAATAAATTATAATTTTGAGTCATAATTTTCTTTATTTTAATTAATTTCAATTTTAAGTAAGAATTATAAGTTTTATTTTCTTTTATTTAAAAAATTTTGAATTAAATTAATTTAATTTAAGAAAAATAAGAATAATTTAAATTAAATTTAAATTTATGAAATTTTGATCGAAAATTAAACTGATTCAATTTTAAATAATTACATTCTCAGCATTAATATGTTCTAGTATTCAATTGTACTCACAATTTTTGTAAATATTATAAATTAAATTTAAATATGCCACTCACTAAAATACTAACAACAAAACTTAAATTTATTATTTTAGGATGAATGCATCTTTCCCTTACCACTGAACTAACTTATTGAGGATGACATTTTAGTTGTTGCTCTAATCCTAACGAAATTAAATTTTTTTTTTTTAATTTTTATGGTTAAAATGAAAGAATTTAATTTTTTTAATTTAAAAAATATATTTTTAAATAAATAAAAATTAAGTATGATTGTATGGGTTATTTAATTTTTTTTTTCAAATGAAACCTGTAAAGAATTGGTTTTATACCTGATAATTTACTTTTCTTGAAGGTTTTAATTGAAATTTTGTACATTAGAGAGGTTAAAAAGATGATCCTTTATTAAAGGTGGATTAAGAAAATTTAACTTTGAGAAAACAAAGAAAAAAGAATCAAGATTCCCATTACTATCAGTAGACAAATCGCATCAACACAGAATTGAACTAAAACAAATGATACTCTGAAGCACAGATGTCTCTTCTCCAAGACAGGATTGTTGCCTTGTAATGTTCACATCACATGGCCAAGCCTTCTCCCTGATCTCTTCCAGGATGCCTTACACGTTCGGCATGCAAGATTGAAAAAAGCATTTCGAAAAGCAAATCATGCCTTGGTAATAATTTCCTTGATGAAACTAGAACATGTGTCGATTGTCTGAAGAAAAAACATGAGCACTCTCGCCCATGGTAAACATAAATATACCCACTTCTTCTTTTCTCCCTTATAAATATCACCTCTTCTTGCTACTTCTTTCAGGCTCAAACGTTCTCACACACATTGCAACGTTTCCTGAACTTCTTTGTGATCATTCTTTCAGGGGAGTTGCATCACAATGGATATCTTTATTCCTGAGGAGTATGTTATACAGCGAAGAAGTGAAAAAAGGGTGGCTGCAGTTGCTGGTAAAATGTCAGAATATCAGGCAATAAAGAGGATTGTTATTGAAGAGAAAAAAGTCCGGCCACCACCGTTTGGGTTGGTGAATGACTTCTCAGTGTCTAGTACTGGCCTGAGTACTGAAAATGTAGTTTTAAGTTGTTTCTCAGCTTAATTTTGAGCCTGAAAAACTTTGTAATGAAATTAATCTTAACTAGTAATGAAAAGTTCGCAATTTAACTTTTTTTTTTCCTTTGAGTAGGAGATTGAAATAGTGAGGATTCAACACCAGTTTATTAAATGAATAGTAATATACTTTTAATTACTGAACTAAATTATTTAGCCATTCTGACTTATATGTTACAAATTTTTTGACAGATTATTCCATTTAATGATGGAATAGTTTACTTTAGCCTGATAACTGATTAATCATATAAAATGGGATTTGGACCCACGCCCTTTCATTCATTTTTTTCCCTAAATATTGTTCAAACTGATAATCAATTATGTACTTATTATTCCTATAATTTGCAATATTCATATTATATTTATCATATCAAATCAGATTTTACATTTTGGCAAAAAGTTTTATCAAGATTAAAAGAAGAATTGACGGTGACGTAGTAATTAAGAGGCTAAATGATGTATAACTAAAAGAAAAGGCTAACTTGCTTATTTTGTATTAAAGTAAAATAATTTGTTAAATTATTTGCGCAAGTCAGGATGGCCGAGTGGTCTAAGGCGCCAGACTCAAGTTCTGGTCCTCGTGAGAGGGCGTGGGTTCAAATCCCACTTCTGACATTTTCCCTTACAATTTTTCCAGTTTTTTATGCAAAATGCTGGATTCCGACTCCTTTTTCTGTATGCTATGGTATTTTGTGCCATTATGTCACCTTAATTATTAATCACTGGTTAGGCATGGAGAGAACTAGCTAGAAGACAAGCACTGGAGTTAACATGGAGACCTGGCTAGTGTTCACTGTTCAGTCAATATATATACTTTGCATTCAAGCCCTTGAATCTACTCTCGAGGCACATCACAGCAATCTTTTCCACAACGACCATGCATGCTCTATATGTTTGGCCGTTTTCTATATTCTTTCTACAAAAAGACGACATGTCGCATCCTTGTCTGTCAAAGTTTTTTCAGTTCAATTCCTGATCTTGTTGGCAGGGGGTAAAAATTAAAATATGAAATGCTGATTTGGTCCATTTGCACGTAATTTCAGAATGAGCTCCCAAATTCCCATTGGCATGCAGTTTGGCACAATTTCCAGATCATGTACGCCCTGATTGCACCTTTTTCATACATGTATAATAATAAAGGTATGGTTCAAACTCCCATAATTAATTATAAATAATAAATTCAACCTTTTTATCTTATGGAATATAGTACGTTAGGTACAACTGTTCTTATGAAATTCTAAAATAAATGCAGTTGATCAGCACTACATACGTTTATAATACTCAAAAGTATTATGAGGAGCAAAGCACTATTAAACTAATGCTCGTAGTTTATTGTGATGATGGAGAAATATAGTCTGTACTTAGAGAATTATATGAGTTTTGATCTGATATTGATTTCCTGATCAGGATTATCCATGGAGTTGCAGGAATTATTAGCCACCAAGTTAACAAGAAAGTCAAAGATATCAGTAGCTATAACAGCAGAGGCAACATCTTCCTTGAGAAGGGTCCTCCTCTTGCCTTGCATGGTCACCATCCAGGACCTTTGTGTTAGCTCTTCAATGAAGAGCTCACAAGCCTTTGAGAACACAATTGGGGCTTCCCTAGATATCATCTTCACATCATCTCCAGATTTCTTCATGATCTTCTTGATCCTTGCCAAGGGCAAGCAGTGTGGCCCCCCTCTTCTCCCTGATAAACCACCCCACAGTATCGCCGAGTATGTCCCAGCTTGCCTCATCTTGTCCTTGAAGGATTAATTACTGAGTTTGGTTTATATAATTAATGTGAAAGAAAGGGAAGATGAAGTAAAGGATTGAGGAGTTGCTGCATAGAGAGATTACTGGGGGTTTTCCTTACTTATAGATTTAAGCCATGATGTGGTACCGCTCACTGCTCAAGGCCGGCAGTAGGCCGGCTAGCTACTCTAACATGTCAATGAAAAAGTGGAAGCTCTACATGTAAATATTCCTATTCACTCTCCAAATTTGTTTCATATTATGTTTAAATATTGTATGGCAACAGTAATTAGTATTTTTTTTTTCATATTTTTGTCTATTATCATATATATCATTTTCTTCCTGTATAATTTAATATGATTTTTTAGAAATTTCTACAAATACTTAATTAATAAAAAATTATATTCATATATTTTTAAATAGAATACACCATGATTTAAGCTAAAATAACAATCGATAATTGGTTAGATATATACGTTTGGATGTAAAAATTACACTGATTTTTTCATGTGAAAGAGATAAAACAACCAATAATGATAATTAAAGCTCTTCCAATCTTTGCGAATGCTGATGAAATGGGATGGCTCTACTGTTGCAATCATCAGCTTCTAATGCAGGAATAATGCTGTTGAGTGTTATTGAGGATGATGGCCGACGCTAAGGACAAATTTCTACTTTACGACCACCCATATTCAAACAAACATAATTATTATAAATCATTTTAATTAGCTATATATAGGTTAGTCTTGCACTTGTGATCGGACCGTGATCTACTACGCCTTGAATCAGACTATATAAATTTAAATCGAAACCGTGGACCAGAATGATTTTAGGCTTGATTGTGAATTCAACTGATCCATGGACAGGTCTAGTGGCATCAATACAAAATTAGACTAGTTTAACTAAAAATTAACAAAAAAAAAAAAAAAAAGCCCTACATGTCTAATGTGAAAAACGACATGTTTCATCACTTAAAGCTAGGTTCGATCCAAAGAGCTCTGCTGAATTTACTGTCATATTGACCCATAACGACTCCATCTACCTTGTTGTAAGTGCCCATCATCCCTCCACAGAAATCGGTAGAGTTCTGACTAACTTCTGTGCAATTATAAAAATTGGAAGACGTCTCTGTAAAGTATATGCAATTAGGTTTGCAGCCCGATTGGCTGAGGCTCAATCCCTCAACAGAAGATGAAGATGAATTCTCACTCAAGAACAAGGCTTTCTTATCCAAGTTCAATACCTCCAAGCACTTGTCCTTCTCAAAATCTAATTCGTAAACCCTGAAAAGTATGGTTTTCCAACTTGAATTTCTCTTTACAGATACCATCTCCTTCAAAACCATCAGCATGGACCCTGATGAATCCACCAAAAAAACTCTTCTTAGACAACTGAACCTTTTAAGAAGTCCCCCTGGTAACTCTAATACGACCCTGGCCTTTGTTGTTGGATTAGGACCTCCAACCTCACAAATCAGAATTCTATGCTTCGCATCAATATAATAGAATTGGCCCTTCCAGTATGTACCATTCACGCATGAAGAATCAGTATCTATTGCTGTCCATACCTGCTCTCCAGCTTTCCAAAAAGCCAATTTTGTAGTCGCGAGACCGTAACAAGAATTCTTAAACATGATCATGACTGAGAAATCTGATCTCTCAGTTGGTCTGCATGATAAAAAAAGCCTTAGTGATCATCTTTGTCAAGAAGTTTACAGGTTTCCTGCTTTTAATATAACTGATCATACTGGGCAGTGGAATTTTGACATGAGAGAAGGGATGCATGAGATAGATTTGTTCCGCGCTCTTGATCAAGAGCCAACCTTGCGATGCAAAGCAATTCACGAGGCTACTGGGAAGATAATTTTTATGAACGATTTTCCCTTCTGAGAATTCGTAAAGTGACCTGCGTTTTCCTTCTGGGAATATTAGCCATGGAACTCTTGGAGATGTGTTCAACTTCTCTTTGGTTGCTACCGATAGCCATGACGTACAAACTGCACTGAAATTAACCAAATCTCGAAAAGAGTAAATTCGTTTCGCAATTTCTACCAAAATATCATCATGAAGTTCCGACCAGCTCGGTTTTATTCTTTTTCTTTTACCAACTGAGAGTGAGAGTGCGGCCATTGTTGAAGACTATAAAGAACCGCGAATATGAGGCATGCTTATATATAAAGTTTAGGTTACCTGGATTCCCATTTGACAAGGGAAATCCAAATCCCAGAAGCCATTGGACCCTTACATATAGTTTAGCTTGCTTTGGATTTGGATTCGGATTCCTATTTGATTTAGGAAATCCAAATCCCACAATAACTAGGAACGGAACAAGTCCAATTCATACAAGAACTTCTTGGGCTTATTACCATCCAGCCCAAGCCTCTGTCCAGAGAAGTTCTCAAGGACTTATGGGCTCTCTCATGTCCAGTTATGGTTTTCTCTTGCCTATTTGTCATTCTGGAGATATGCTGTCAAAATAGAACCTTCTTTCTTGGCACTTGCATAACATCTATTCTTGCTCCAACTCTTTCCAATATAGACAGTAGATGAGGCTTTGACGACTGAAAATGAGGGCAAAACAATATCATGATGAGGTGTATGATGGCCTCTTCTTAACAAAAGTCTTGGCCTCTTTCCATGTTCTTGTGAGGGTGAATGGGGTCGACCAGCTTCACGTGAGCACCTTCTGTTGTCTCTCGTGTGCACATATGCTCATGATTGCTCTCTCTTTCTCTCTTTCCTGTAGATCTTATAGTCTTTAATTTGTTATCTTTTGCATGTTTTCATACAACTTAATCACACTTCCAACTTTATATGTGTTAACGAAAAGAAAAAGGCAAAGGAAACTATATTCATGTGACTCCCATAAATAAAATAATATTAGCTACCTAATTAAAAAGGATAAATGAGACTGCTAATCCTCCATTTATTTTCCTTTATATAAATTCCTGTTAATTGGATTTTAAAAACAAAGTAATTATATTTAACTTTCTTATTGTGAGATTCCCCATATATAGCTTGATGATAGCTTAATTATAAGCCTAAAAAGGTCTCTTGGTTTGCAAATTGAAAGTAACAATTAAACGTACACATATATGGACCCATCATTTTAATCTTATTCCTATGCAAATTTTATGGTAAAAAGTAATGATGAGGAAGAGGATCAAGGGTCCTTCTCCTTTTTCAGAAATAAGGTGTAAAGGTTGAAGGGGACCATCTAGAGAATGATCACCATCTTCTCTCTACTGTACATTATCTCAAGCATCTGTACTTGTCTTCTGTGAAGACGGAAGCCTAGCTACCTCCAACTCCTTTTTTGTCAGACTAAAAATCTTAATTGCTTGATTAAGTCATTGAAACTTCCTTAATCACCTAAAATCTTGTAGAGACAATACGCAAAACTTGAATATTTATCAGTGTGATTATGACTTATCATCCAAATAAAATTAGACCGCTCATGGGTATTCAGTGCTTTAAGTTAAGATGAATTTAATGCACTTCACCTGAATTTTCTGGCACAGCGATAGTAGAATATATTATGCAATTAAAATGCACCTAGTGTAATGGGATATGTGTTGACATAATGTAGGACAGCCATTTCTGCTCATAATCAAAGAGGTCACTTTCAATATATATATATATATGAGAGCAACTATAAAAAAACTCAAACTCATATGATGATATTACTGCTTGCCAGTGGCTGACCCTCTGCATTGAAGGCAATTGGCCATTGATGGATAACAGTCCAACTCTTTGATGTGCTCATCTCATGTGAACTTGACTATTACTTCTCCACTTTCCCAGTGATTGATGGTCTCTCACACAAGATTTTAATTCTCAAAATCTTCTGTAGGGTTACTACTGATAAGGTGAAAAAAAAAATCATATAATATAATTTTTGAAAAAAAAAATAAAAGAAGTGGCAATATGAATAAAAGTGAAAATTAATCACATTAAAAGAAAAAAAAGAAAAAAACGAAATGGGACTAGAATTAGCTGGTAAACGAGGACTCCAACCCCAATGAAATTGGTGGTTAGAGCGACAGTTGCGTGTAGAAGTTTTGTGAGGACCATTTGCTGATAGATATGTTTGGGTTGGGTTTTAGCTTTTAACCGCCTAAGCTCCTCCATCCATGTCCATGGCCATCTTTTAAGCCAAGAAAATTAAAGCCACAACTGGACCCACACAACAAGCAAAGCTACAGCTCCTTTTTTTGTTTAATAAGCATATATATATATATATATATATAAACATATTTCTTTGTGTGGGTTACCCAACCAAACGGCAGGTATATATGTACAATATATTGCAATCCTGACTGCACATATTTGCACCTTTGGAAATAAAGTATACAAATCTACCAAATTCAGTAAACCAACCCCAATTCTGTGGCATTATTATTTAATCCTTTTTTAGGTTATGAATTCTTTAACCACCATCAGCTTGATTTTGAAAGCTAACAAAAATAATGTTAAATAATTATTTAATTCTATACACATTAATAACGGATTATTTGACAAATTCAATTGTAATTGATTTAATTAACTCATAATATGTGCTTCTATCTTTATTAAAAAAAATAATAATAATAACTAAAGAAATGAGAGGTGAGAATCGAAATTCTACATAAAAATTAATGTTAGAAGAGTGTGCGTGCGTTAAGATTTGTTTTTACTTTATTTATATGCTAATTCCGTCACACTTGGAATTTCTCCATGGCCTTAAATTTTTAGTTCAATGGATGGGTGGCAATAAAATATTGGTACTAATTATTAATTATTTTTTGTTTTAAAATTATTAAAAACTAAAGAACTAATATTTGGTTAATACGTCATTATCTTAATCACCACTAATTATGTCAAATAAATATTAATTAGTAAGAACTGTGATGTGCCCTTAATAAAGGAAAAGGAAATTCAAATCAAGAGAAATAAATAAAAAAATTAACATTAAACAAATAAGTAAAAAAAAAAAAGCAAGCTGACTGTTAGCCGTTGCTTTCTATAAAGCTTTTTTCTTTATTAGTATTCTTTCAAAGAGCTCCTAGGTTGACCGTCGGTGTAATATTTATTATTTATTATTAAATTTAAAGAGAATAATAAGCAAATTAAATACTAATTTATTTTAATATAATAAATTATATAAATAATAAAATTACTTTATATATTAAAATGTTAATTAATTTAATATTATAGTCTAATTATTTATATTCATTCTTTAAATATAAAAATAGTCAAATGACTATAATACCCTTGAATATCATGCATTCTTTTTTTTTTTTTTTTTTTAAGTTTGAGTTGGTCTCGAAAATTAACTCTAACAAACAAAGTGGGGCGCAATTAATGAAAAAAAAATAAATAAAAAAAAAAACCTTGCATGAGCTGTTGGTATTATGTTATGGTAGCAGCTAGGCTGCCAAAATAAGGACCACATTTTTGTTTTTTTTACATTTTACATGAAAGAAAAAACGTTTCTTAGTAACTTGACAAATGAGGATAGGATGATAATTATGGTTGCTAGTATTAATATGCATTCATGTGGAAATATTAGGATTTTAATTAAGTGGGTATATAAGGCCTACAATAGTTTTTTTTTTTTTTAATTATTAACTTAAACTTAATATCTTATAATTTTGATAAAATTTAAAATAATATTTGAAAAAAGTATTAAGAGTACGTAGAAAAAAAAAATAACATAGTTTACGTGGTTTGATTAAATTAATTAACATCCATGCACGAATAAAAATTTTAATGGATATATTATTCCCATTATATATGTTTACAACTCAAAATGTATTATAAATAACATCTCAAAATGTAATATCTCAATAATAATAATAAAATAGTAAAGTATAAAAGCTAAAAAGAAAAATACAACAATTAAATTTTAATATCAAATTAGTTAGATTAGTTATGTGAATTTTTTTTATTATTTAATTCAATTAGACATTAAATTTATATAACAATATTTAAAATTTATAAATTTTTTAATATTGATTGAAACTCAAACTCCAAAGGTTATGATTTTGAGAATCATTTTAATAATTAAAGTGCATTGATTATGGCCTTACTAATAATAATAATAATAAAAAAACCTTCATATTATATTGATAATGATACCACCAAATTATCCTAAGGGAATCCAAGAATGCAAGATTGAGATTGATTTACTTTAAAAACATATATATATATATATATATATATATATATATATATATATATATATATATATATATATATATATAAATAAGTGCAACAAGGCAGCTTGGCATGGCTAAATATGGAAGCAACAATTTTGCCATTTTCCAAATGTAAAAAAAGCATCTCTACATTTATATATGGAGGACATCTCAACTCAATAATAAAAGTGTATAAATTTTAATTCATAACATAAAATTTTATAATATTTAATTTAAATAATATAAAATTTCTCTAATATTTAATAATATATTTTTATGTTATTTTTATTAATGTGACATTTATCATATTAAAAATTATATTTTTTTCTCTATTATTTAGATATTTATTAAAAAAAATAATTATATTATCCATTTATCCATAACTCTAACGATTTAAATTATATAAATTGGCATTTCAATAATATAAAATTTATTTACCATAAACTATCAATTAATGAAAATATAATTTTTTAATTTAATAAATAATATGTCAATATAAATAACTTAAAATTCAGTTACTGAAAATCATAAAAAAAAAATTATTCTACTTAAATTAAAAATCAAGAAATAAATTTTATATTATAAATTAAAATTTAAATATTTTATTATTACATAAGTTACCGTATATATAATATACTTCTGTTATGCCCTTTTAGAAGCTTATATCCCACACCTTAAGGGTAGGCATGGTGGATTTCAATTGAAAATTTAAGTGAGTGAAAATCAAATTGTAGAGTCCCATTTGATTTTTATTTTTTATTTTATTATTTTTTAAAAAATTAGGAGCAAAACTCAAAGTAAAACTACAAAGAGCTAAGATAACTACGAGCCACCCACACTAATTTACTAATAATTTTTTAAACTGTTTTAATTTAAAATTAATTTAATTTAACTTAATTTAATTTGAGATGAATTTTTATTAATTTAATTTTAATTTATTTAAATTCCATTTAATTTAATTTCAATTATAATTTCAAATTAAATAATACCGATCTACCTTCATGACATGTGGCTAATCTTCAAATTGAAACTACTTCAATCAAATTTATTATCCTTTAATTTTGATTTGATTAAAATTTAGAATTAATTTATTATTCAAATTTGACCAAAATGCAAAATTATACATAATCAATTAAATTAAGTGAAATGAAAATTAAATATTTAATTTCAGTTCATTAGCCTCGGTCAAATTAAATATAATGATAATATGAATTAAATGGATAAATTCGAGTTTCATGCGTAATATAATTTTGATTTTCTAAAAGAAATATTCAACAACTAATTAACGAAGCTATTGGCTAGAAAATTGTAACAACTAATTAACGCACTAATCTCCTATATTATAATAATTATTAATTTATCTAAATAATTAATGAAACAGAAGCTTCTCTCTCTCTTTTTTTTTTAATTAATTAATTCAATTTTCTTTTTTATATTTTCTACTTTAAATAAATAAAACATGCTTCATCACTTTCTGAAAGGCTGTTACGAAGGAGGAAATCCTTACAACCTGAAGAAGAGAAAAGTGTGAAAGAAGCTTCTCAGTTCTCATTGGATCTGCTCTCTTCATTATCTTTTCCCCTTCTTAATTCGCATTCCTTCTCTAAGTCCACTCGCTTCCCTCTCCGTAACATTCACTTATCATCCATACCTATACGTGCACTTTGTTCATGCGCATTTTCAGATAGGGTCCAGAAGTTGATTGCTTGGGCTGCATTGGATGGAACGATCGAGGAAATGGTGATTTTCTGGCGCTTTAGCCTGATGTTCCGGTGACGGACTTGATTTCCCGGCGAATTCGCCGGTGGAGCTCCACCGGAGAAGATGTTCAGGTCGGCGAGACGGAGGAGCGAGAAGAACGAGGTCAAAGCTGTGTTAAAATTTCATTTCCATGTAACTCAGGTATTCTTACATGCAGTGTAAACATACAATTATATGTTTCTCTCTAAAATTAAATGTTTAAATTGAATTTACTGATTGGCTGGCTCAATTTTTTTTTTTTAGCTATAATGAAAGATTGGAATTTTGTATTTAATCATACTGTTGAACGTTTGGATACTTAGAAAATGCAGGAAAATAGAAGAAATTTAAAACTTTGACTGTGCATTTAAGTGGGACCTGAAGAAACTAGAAATTCCATTAACTTGAACCTTACATGAGTATTTGACTTGTTTCATTCAAAATTATAGTTTCTACCTTCTTTTCCTGTCTCCTTCCAAGTCTAAAGAAGAATTTGGATGTGGAACCATTGTGTGTTAAAGTGAATCGAGTGATCAGAGGGATTAAAAATTTTCTGGTGATCTATGAATATAGGTTTTTCAGCTGAATGTGGATGCATTGGTGATGTCTGTGGTCCCTGGGGGCGTTGGGAAGCCAACAGCAAGACTAGAGAAGGGTATACTCCGAGAGGGAAGCTGTCGGTGGGAATATCCAATATATGAAACCGTGAAATTCGCTCAAGACGCAAGAACAGGGAAGATCAATGAGAGAACATATCATTTCATTGTTTCAACTGTAAGAAACTTCTTTAATATTGTTGAGTTCTATTGTGTTAAATGTAATTGAGTGTTTCATTTTGTAATTGGATCTTTTTGGATTGTTGTAGGGATCCTCAAAAAACAGTTTGGTTGGAGAAGTTTCAATTGATCTTGCTAATTATGCAGAGGCTACAAAAGCCTCCACTGTTTCTCTTCCCCTGAGGAATTCAAAATCTAATGGGGTTTTGCATGTGAGTCCCTGCCTCCCCTTCCAGCATTTAATGTAACAGATATCATTATCAGAAATTTAGGAGTTCTGACAAGACATATGCTTGAGTTTGAGTAAAAATCGCGGCTTTTCATTGATTTCTGGAATTTAACTTCAGCTATTGGTTTTCAATAGGTTTCAATTCAGAGGCTGCAGGGGGGTATCGATCAAAGGTAACAGTGATGTCGTACTTACATAGCTTTTTCTTATTTTGGAGTTAGCTTTTATTGATTTTAATTGTACTTTTGGCCTTTTCTGAGAGCTTTACAGAGATGTGGAGGAAACTGACAATACAGACATCCAAACCCAGAATAGAACCCTGAACGCCCACTTAAGCAATGGCGAAGAAGAAGGCAGTAAGAGCAATTCTAATGAAGTAAGTTTGCAACCTAGCGGTAGAAGGCAATTCTTTTTCTTTTTTATTTTTTTAACGGAAGGCGATTCTTTAATTCTTGGTTTGCATGATTGGGGAAATTAGAGGGTGGAGAAAGATTTACTACAAACGCAAATTATAAGTTTCCACCCTTCCTATAACTCCTTTTCTTTTATCCTGTAATTAGAGAAATGGTTGGTGAAAATACGTTTGTGCATTTTGTATTGTTGAAGGTTGGACCACTTCATGATGCCATCCACATGTCTGATGTAAATGGTGACCGCAGAACATCTAGTGGATCTGACATAACAATGTCAAGTTCTGAGAGCAGCTCTGGGCTTAACACCCCATGGGAACTTGGATCGAGAAATAATTACATCCTACAGGATTCAACTAGCTTCCCATCATCTCAAAGCCATGCCTCAGTTCCTCATAAACCAATTGCAAATGTCTCAGCAAAGATCTATGAAGAGAATCGGCAATCACAATGGGAGTGGTCAGCAGACTCTGATCATGGAATATGTATTGACAACTCAATAAGCGGTTCTCTAGACAACCTTACAGCAGAAAGATCTCAACACAATTCAGATATTGAGATTGAAAAGCTCAAGGATGAAATTGTTTCTTTGGCTAGGCAAATAGATTTGTCAGAATTGGAATTGCAGACCCTTCGAAAGCAAATTGTAAAAGAAAGCAAAAGGGGTCAGGATCTCTCAAGAGAAGTCATGAGCTTGAAAGAGGAGAGACATGTTCTCAAGGCGGAATGTGAGAAACTTAAAGCCTTCCAGAAACGTATAGAGGAGGCAAAAAGCAAAAATAAGTTGCAGTTTGAGGGTGGAGATGCACGGGTTCTTCTTGAAGAAATCAGACAAGAACTGAATTATGAGAAGGACCTGAATACCAATCTTCGATTACAACTGCAGAAGACCCAAGAATCAAATGCTGAGCTGATACTTGCTGTGAAAGACCTAGAAGAAATGTTGGAGCAGAAAAGTAAGGAAACATCTGATCCTTCAAATAAATCAAGATTCTCTGAGAATGCTATGTCACAAAGTGATACTGATGATGATGAAGAGCAAAAGGCATTGGAAGAACTTGTTAAGGAGCACAAAGATGCTAAAGAAACATGCCTACTAGAGCAAAGGATCATTGATCTCAGCAGTGAGATAGAGATCTATAGGAGAGATAAAGATGAGCTAGAGATGCAAATGGAGCAGCTTGCACTTGACTATGAGATATTGAAGCAGGAGAACCATGACATGTCATATAAATTAGAGCAAAGTCAGCTGCAAGACCAACTGATGTTGCAGTATGAATGCTCTTCGTTTGCCAATATAAATGAACTAGAAGCCCAGATTGAGAGCTTGGAAAATGAACTCCAGAAGCAGTCCAAAGCATATTCTGAGTCTCTGGCGACCATAAATGAACTGCAAACCTATATCAAGAGCTTGGAGGACGAACTGGAGAAGCAAGCTGAAGGTTTTGAAGCTGATCTTGAAGCTGTAACTTGTGGAAAAGTTGAGCAGGAGCAAAGAGCCATCAGGGCAGAGGAAGCCTTAAGAAAGACCAGATGGAAGAATGCTAATACAGCTGAGAAGCTACAGGAGGAATTTAAAAAACTGTCCATGCAAATGGCCTCTACATTTGATGCAAATGAGAAGGTAGCCATAAAATCGCTGGCGGAAGCTAATGATCTGCGTATGAAGAAAAGTCAACTTGAAGAAATGCTTCAGAAAGCTAATGAGGATCTCCATTCAGTTAGGGATGATTATGAGACAAAACTATGCTACCTTTCCAGCCAATTAAATTTCAAAATGGATCAGATAGAACAAATGTTGGTGGAAATTGATGATAAAAGAAAGCAGCTGGAACATAAAAAAAAACATGAGGAGGAACTTGTTGGATCTTTCTCACAAGAAATCCTTAGGCTAAAAAATGAGCTTGAAAAGTGCACAATGGAAAATAATATCCTTTCTGAACAAGCAGAACATAAAGAAAATATGAGAGTTGAATTGGAACAGTTGAAGGCATCGATTAAGCATACTGAAGAGCTGGTACAAAAAGGAAATATAGAAAGGAATGAACTGGTGAGCACCCTTGCTTTGATGAAGAAGGAAGGGGAGAAGTTGATGGAGGAGTTAAATAAAATGAAATCTCTCAAGGATGAGAGGGAGACAGCAATGGGTCTCATGCAGACAGAGGTGGAATCACTGAAAGCTCAGTGTAATGACTTGAAACATTCTCTCTTTGAAGATGAGTTGGAGAAAGAAAAACTTAGAAAGCAAGTGTTCCAGTTAAAGGGTGACCTTAATAAGAAGGATGATACGATCACTAGTATTGAGAAGAAGCTCAAGGAAAGCAACAAACGCACAGCAGTATCTGATAGCACAAGAATGACTCTCAGAAACAATAAATCTGCTCTAGCTTCTCATGGCTCCAAAGAGGCTACAAATCTGAGGGAGAAAATAAAATTGCTTGAGGTAAATCTAGAACTCCAAGTGTACTGTAAATTAAAAGTTTTTACTAGAATAGGCCAGGCTGAATATTAGTGTAGGTGGCAGCAATGATCACCAGTTTGAAACCATAAATATTGCTGATTGCCACAAGAGGAAGATTTTCATATTAGTATCATATGAGATTCATGTTGACCTTCCTACAATATGTTCATGTTTTGCAGAATTCGATTATTGACTTCTTGTTACAGGGAACATGATCATAAGTACTCATTATGTCATGATTTTGTATGACAGGGACAAGTAAAGCTAAAGGAAACTGCTCTAGAAACCTCAGCAAATTCATTTTTGGAGAAGGAAAGGGATCTGCTAAAAAAAATTGAAGAGTTAGAGCACAGAGTGGAAGAACTCAATCAAAACAGTGCAATTTTATTTGAAAAGCAATGCCAAAAGGTTAGCAATGATTTATATATCTCACGTCAGAAAAGAGCCAACCAGGAAATAAATCTGAGAGTATTAATGCCCATGTAGTTAGAAGAGGCCATCACAGAAGTAGATGAACAAATTTGCCTTTATTTCCTCATCGATCAAATGCCTACTAGGTTTTTATCTTTGTATTTGCTTCTAAATGTCACCTAAGTGTACATCATACCATCATTTCTGAATGATTATGCTTGGGATGCAGTTGCCTGAGGACACCATTGGCAATACTTCAAATGGTGGTTTAGCTGAAGATATAAGAAGCACATATGAGAATCTGAGCAATACAGCATGGATGTCCAAAGAGAATGGAAATGCAAAATCATTAGTCAAGAGGTATGATTTTGAAATAAATAATAAATTATGTGAGTTGAGTTTTTTTTCCAAATTTCCTCCTAGTTTTCAGTACTTTTTCGAGGACATTATGGCAATAACAATAGATCTAGCTTAATTCCTTCCTAACAAGTTCTTAGTATTCTCTCTCTCTCTCTCTCTCTCTCTCTCTCTCTCTCCTTCCAGAAATTCTGCCATTATATCAGAGAAAGAACTGAAAACCTGTGTCATCAGCAACGGAGAATGCAATACTAATGAGTTACTGAGTGAATTAGAATCATTGAAGGAGAGAAACAAATCAATGGAAAATGAACTGAAGGAGATGCAAGAGAGATATTCAGAAATAAGTCTCAAGTTTGCAGAGGTAGAAGGAGAGAGACAACATCTTGTGATGACGCTACGACACCTAAAGAATTCCAAGAAACGGTAATCATTTTTCCTGATAAACAGAAACCTATAAACTGTGTATAGCTTAAGCGGCTGGGTGTGTCCACAAGGAAATTCTATATGTAACAGTTCTATCAGAGTGAATAATCAATTTGTACAAAAGTAATAGCAATCTGAATGTAGGTAAAGTTTCTTCAATTCATGTTATTTTGTAATTCCTTAAAAGCTTGTCATATTTGCGATTGATTTTCATTTAATATATTCGTTTGCATTTTTTTAATGCTAAAACATTGCAAAGTCACAGTTCTTTCTCTTTTTGCAACAGGATTTTTAGTTCCTTGTCTGTAACTTCAATATTAATTAGGGAAATTTTGATAAAGCCATTAGTTTGTACATAAGTCCACTGAAGCTTCCCCTAAAGGCTAAATGGTTCTTCAAAGGTGGATTGCTGGAATGCTGTGGGCAATTCAGAGTTCCCCATTGCTGCAGCCTGTGAGGAAATCTGATTTCCAATTTCTATGGATTTCTGATGTTAACCTGTCTGCATTAGGATTTTGAATCTTGAAAATCTTGAAATTCAAATTAGTTCCATTGTTCAGAACAAAAAAGTATAGCATATTAGAACTAACAAGTCAGAATTATTCTCACAAAACCACAAATCTGCAGCTAAAAAAGTTTCCCCAGTTCCTACAAATAGCAGAGAACTTGATTGGTTTCCCTTGAGTTAATACCCAATATTCCATTTCTGCCTGATGATACCCCAGCTCCTGCAAAGATTCCAAGGACAGACCAAATTGAATATTTATTTCTTAAGCGTGCACCAAGGTTGTTTCAAGTTCCAACCAACCTTATTTTATATGTAAAACGAATCTGATACCCTTCATTTTAAATAAAAATAATCACATATAGAGAACCAAAATTCTGACATGTTTGCTTAATTTAGTCGATCTCAAGCAAGTCTAATAATGGTGTCCCTGCAAAAATATATTTATTAAAATAGTAATTTTAATGAATTAAATAGAATTAATCTAATTGATATAATTAATAAGAATGAGAATCTATCTTTTATTAATAAAAATTTAAATTTATTAAAAAAATAATAAGAAATAGAAAAAAAAGAAAACCTTCAATGCAGATTAGATTCTTCGCATTATTCGATGAGGAAGAGTTAATCGTTGATTACTGTTAAATGCTCACTAATGACAATAAACAACAGAGGTTATGGATTATGGAATCATGAATGTGATCCTCGAGAAACCCTAAAAAGATTGGAAAGAGAAATTCTCCAATTATAATACTATAATTAACATGAAATATCAGAGCAACCATTTTTTAAAATTGACCACATTAATTCAAGATTTGAAATCCTTAAATTAATACTGACAGAACATGAAAAGAACTTTCATTTTAAAATTTCTTAATGCGCATGTAAGAACTCACATGAAATCAATAATTACTATTTATTTTATTCATTATAACCAAATTTATTGCCAGAAAAATCTTAAACTAATTCTAGTATTCACTCTTTGCCCCTTCTTTTTATTAAATGTGCTGTATTTTATGTTAAATTAACATTTTTATTAAACAAAATATATATCACGTATATTACAATTGACTCTAAATTAATAATGGAAAGAACTCAATTCCTTTTAAGTAAGGTTTCGAGTTAGGTTTCGACTTTGAATCTTGTAAAGAGAAAAAATTACTCTGAGAAAGCTTTCTCATATAAGTATGATATTAGCTTGACTCCGAAAATAGTCAAAGTCAATGAATCACCAAATACTGAAAGATTATTAAAAAATATATATATAATTGATAAAAATTTAATTATCATTATTGTTTATAATTGAAATTTGAATAAAAAATTTAGATTTTAATACTCATTACCCCTTCATTTATTTAGTTATTTATTAGTTTTCTTATGAGATTCCAACACGTTTACAGTATGCAGATTGATATGCAATTAATGAAATATATCGAGGTTTATTAAATAATCTACATGATTTATTTTTTTATATATATAGATATAAATATATTGAGGCTTCTATGTTTTTTTCCTTGTTCTAGAATAACAAATATTAAACAAAAATAATTATAAGAAATTAATGAAATAATTAATTTTTATAATTTTAACGGTGCTAATAAATAATTATATAGTATAGGAATGATTTCATAAATAACAAATATGAAAATAAAAACATCTAACATTTTGTAATGGGGACATAGCTTACTTCATATGAATAATTAAATAATTAAAGTAATAGTAATTAGCAAATGACTGATTAAAGTAATATGAAAAGAAAAGGATATGGATGCTTGCTTGTGCTTGGATTTGGCTCTTTTTAAGATGATATGATTGATTTTTTTTAATTGCCTGTAAGAAGTAAATATTATACTAATACAAGCCCTTCTGGCTGCTGAATTCCTCAGATTTTTTTTTTAAAAAAAAAAAAAATCCAAGCCAATGAAATTTGATGGAATTTTTTGATATTGATTTTTTTTTTTTGGTATATAATTACAAACTGTACTAGAGCCACATTTGAGCTCTGTATGTACAGTAAAAAATTGGGGAAAATAGATCCAATCCTCAGGCAAATAAAAAGAAAAATCCTTTAGATCAGCAAAATTCAAGAGTTAGTAAACGAGGGAAAAAGAATTTCATTCTCTGCTCCATATTCTGAACCAGCTTGCACCTTCATGGAAGACTAATGCTCACAATTTGTGATGAATTAATCCACAAACAGTGACTAGAGCCATGATAAAGGAGTGATCAACCTCAGGTTCCACCACTAAGGTCAATACATCATCTCCCAATACTATTCCTGAAGATGTTTGCTTTCTTGTGACCTGAAAAAAAAACCAGTCACAGAATCCAACTGTTAGTTGCCATCTTATGAATAGGGCATAATATGAACTACAGTGACTAAAGTTTGAAATAAAAATCTCACCTTTGCAACTAGTCTTCCGTTGCTGTCTGTGATCTTGAAAGCTGATTTCCCAGCCGAGGCTTCCAACTTGTAGCAACCAGATCTAACAGCAATTTCACAAGATAAATCGCCCTTGAAAATTCCTGAGCTTTTTCTCACTTGGAAGAAAGGCTTCTGAGATTTTAATTTCAACCCATCACATCTGTAACCCTTCCATTGTCTGAAAAACCAAAGTTTCTGCACAAAGATAAAGAAAATCATCTTTCTGTGACCAAAGAGGTAGCTAGTATCATAAACTTATGAGAGCACACATCATGGTTTTAGAAATGAATCAACATACCCTTATGGTGAACAGGACTCTGCCCTTGAGATCCATGAGATAGACCTCCCTGCTTCCTTTCTTGTCATAGTTATCTACACGATAAACAATCTCTCCATTTTGATTATAAACAGTGCATCCATTTGTGTGCATCACAAGGGATTTCATCCATACAGTAAATGTCTCTGCCTCTGAAGTGATGTAAGAAGTAGAGAAAGAGCAAGAAGATTCAGCAGGTGGAAGAGGGTGAATTTTGGCCATTTGAGAAGGATGTGATGGAAAGACTTGGTTATTCCTTGGATCTTGCAGGCTACTCAATTTGCTGTTTTTAGGCTTTGAATGCTTTCTAGTTTATATATATGGTGAAGCCAGCCATGAGAAAGGGATACAATAATATAAATATAGCTAGTTCACTAATTAATTTATTTTAAAATGGTTATGCTATTATATTAGATACTTAATCACGCTTAAGGTACGCATGTATGTAGTTTATTTTAAGTAAATTTTGTTTTAAAGATAATCCCGAAATTAATATATATATATTTAAGCTAATAAAATTTAAGTTTTAAATCAAATTGAGTTTGAGTTTGTGCAGAATTGAATGAAAATCTAACCAGCCTAATTTCAACTTTTCAAGCCGTATTAAAAAGATGAAGAGAAGGCACACGGCTGACTAGACCAGAGAGAGATAGCCTCTTTATAACATTAATTTTTTAAATATTTATTTATTAGTATTAATGTCTTACATTTTATTAGTCACTTTCAGTCCACTGTTTGATATCAACATTGTAATTAACGCAAGATTAATTCATCCTTCCAGATAAAATTGACTATGTAATTACATTCTAAGATGAGGATCACATACTCTTTACTATGCAACTCACATGAATTAAGTATTATAATATATGGTCAATTCACATTATTTTCAATTAGAAATGTCATTCAATCTCATATTAATTATGAATAAAAATGTGTGAAATTATGAGAATTAGCCTATATTAATAAAATTGTCATGATTATTTCTTAATATTAATTAATTAAATAATTTTTTCAATTTAACAAGTAATTTTCAAGTAAGAATATAGAATTTAAAGTACAAATTACAGTTTAAATAAGAAAATAATAATATGAAATCGTTTCCTCTTACTATCAATAAATTAACGTAGTCTTGATATTAAAGACAATTATTTTCACCTTGAAAGTAATAAATTAGAAGTATTTGTTGCACAAATTAATGGAAGCCACTATGTGCAATGCAGGCCTGAAAGCAAAGAGAGAAATAGAGGTCCCATTCCCCAAGCTTAGCAAGAACAGCATACAGCTGTGGATGAAAGACCCATATGCTGAAGATTGTGGGAAGAAGAGGAAGCAAAAGGGTATGTACGTTAACATCAAGTGCTTGGAGTAGTTGGCATATGTTGGGCTAAATGGGGAGCATGAATATTCAGTGCTACATCTAATATTCTGTACATGCATATTGTCTCTCATATTAATTATCTTCAGGCCATAGCGCTTCATAACCCTTGTTGTCGGCCGTCTTACCTTTCTCTGGCCACTCTTGCTGGCTGCTGCCCTTTTTTTGTGACAGCTGCATTATTTTCTGGCAAACATGAATCGGTTCCCTCTCTACATATTTATGAGAAGATTCAAGAGACACACCTAGCTACATTTGCACCTAGCTACATATTCTTTGAGTTGGCATCATCTCCACGGCACAACATGGAAATTTTTTATAGGTATATATATCAATTTCTTTTGCTTAGTTTTCAGTTTGAATTTTCACATCACAAAAAGCGATGATAATAATGCTGATGCGAGTCTCTTTTAACCGGTCTAAAAAGTGATGTAAGTCTGCATGCACAAAAAAACATGTGAGGTCAATGACCTATTGACCTGTCACGATCCAAATTATGGGCCGAATCAGCATTAGGACCTGGGCCAGCCTAAAGTCCCCGAGACCCGTAGTAAGCCTAACTATTACTAAACCCAACTCTAAGGCCCATTTGGGTCCAATTTCAAGAATTCAACCGAATAGAGTCCGGCCATAAAATAGACTTTTTAACGGGAGTTTTTTACTCATCCGACCTGTAAACACAATATATAATCAATTAGGGAGTTCAGCTCACCCTCCACATACTCAAATGTCATAAAAATAAATGGGAGCTCAGCTCCCTCATCCAGTCCAACATATATGCATATAATAAGTTTACAGGTTCAACATGGTAATTATATTACAAACCCCAAATCAAATGAATATTTTTAATACATGCGGAATTCTAGGAGTTAACAGAATTATACAAACATTAATAGACGACCTGTGAAGAAGAAAATCAGGTTAACCACAACAATAATCCTCCTGTAGCTTGGAAAAATAATGAACAAGAGTGAGCGTTCGACTCAGAGAGTAAAATATCAATTTTAACCATAATCTCTATAACTATCTAAAGCTAATGCACCCTGTAGAGTGAAATGCAATATCGACAATATTTTCACATCATAATAGAAAAAAGGTAATTTGGAGCACTCACACACCCAGTAATGTCAAATCATAAATATATGAGAGCTGATCCCCTATACAGCTTTCTTTAATTCAACCTGTGCCAGCGAAGAACTAAAGCCGGACTTTCGCTTAATAAACCAAATACGGGGTCCTAGCGAAGAATTCAAGCCGTGTCTACCCCGAAGGACTGGGTTCCAGTGAAGATCTCAAGCCGTGTCTACCCATCCTGTCCATATCCAATACTATACCACACGCACGCACACTGCTCCAAATTACCACAAACACATCCATGGCACTTTAACAATTGTGAATGCAACATAAATCGTGCCTAGAGTTTAACTACATAGATATATATATATATATATATATATATATATATATATACACACACACACATATAAGTGATACATGGGCATGCTTAAACATATAATAATATCGAAATTACAATTAAAATTAATATTTTAATCACAGACTTAACCGCAGTCACTGTAGCGGCTGAGAGGAGGAAGAAGGCTGTCCCGACTCACCTGACAATTTTTATTACAATTATTTAGTACATTTGACTCAATACAAACTAAGAAAAGATCAAAGATGTCCTAAGTCGTGCCGAAAATCCGACAGATTCTCTCCTATACCTATGACCTATCCGACCTGCAAAAAGGCTTAAAACACACTTCTATATCCACAAACTATATATCCACAACTCAATCACATCACACAGCCCCTCCTGGGCCCATCCAAACAATCATCAGTCACACTATGTAACATTACAGTTTAGTCCTTATAATTGACCATTTTCCAAAAACTACCCAAATAAACTCTAAAAATTCTAAAACTTTACCTCGCGGTCGTTAGCAATATTACTAAGCTAATGCAAAAAGAATAATAATTTTCTGAGCTGCCACGAATATTTTATGGATTTTTAATCCCATTCAAGCACTAGAAAATTAAGAAAAAGTAAGGTTCGAGTTTACCTATGCCGATTCCAATCTCTGGAACCCGCTCGAGGTGTTTGACAACAGTGGGGTAGCCAAAATCTCGAACCAATTCTGAGACTTTTTCGGTAGCCTGTCATTTGGCCGGAAATTCACAGACCTGGGCAATCGTCTAATTTTCGCGAATTGAAGGTACCTACACGAAGCTTACAACACGGGGGTTAGCACATAATTTTTACAAAATTTTCTAAGCTCATTTAATGCTTGAAAAAATACTACGAAGTTTCGTGGGACCCACCGAAAAACGGTGTCGAAAAATATTGAAATTTATATTGACGCGAAGCTCTCAACGAGTGGAGCACTCTGGTAATCTCGGTTTTCTCGTGGGGTTCACGGTTTGCGAGAAATCTAGCCTAAAATTCGAAATGGGCTAAAACTTCCCGGACAAAAATTGGGCAAACTGCTAGATGGATTTTGGTGTTCTTCATGTCTATGGAAAGCTCTCAAGGTGTAGATAGTATTTGACACAAGACCCGGCCCAATCGGTGGCCGGATCGGCCAGATTTCGGCAGGGAAGCTGAAACAGTGCGTTGTGCGTCGCGCCTCTTCGCACGTCATTTTCGGCCGCCTGAAAGGCCGGCCGGTGGTGGGGCAAGGCTGAGGCGGCGCGCCGGCGAGGTGGGGAGGGCTGGGTGGCGACGGCGGGGCGTGAGGAGGAGGGAGGAGAGAGAAAACGGGAAAGAGAGGAAGGGAGGTCGGGACGCGTGGGGAAGAGAAGAAAAGAAGGAGGAAGGCCGGATTCGATCGGTCTGATTCGGCCAGTTCGATTCAAGGCATCCGAAATTGAATTTTTATCTGGCTTGGGACCAAAAATTCAGAAAAAATTCTAGAAAACTTAGAAAAATTCGTAGAGTCCAAATATATTTTTAGTTTTACCACGTGGTCTTTAAATTAATTTTTAAAAATCATCAAAGTTTTATATTTTTGGAAAATTGAACCCAATTTCTAAAATCTGAAAAATTTCAAATAATTTCCTAAAATTTAAATAAAATAAAATATTAATATTTATCAACAAAATACTAAATTTAAAAATTTGGGGTGTTACATGACCAGTCACTCCGATATGATTTGTCTGAGATGGTTTTGAGAACAATAAAATTAGAATTTAATAGTAGTTTTTCAGAGCAAGTACTAATCTATGTATCATTATGATACTTATAGATTAAAGTCTTGATAACCATTTGCGGTGGTCTCGACAATCTCAGATTGGCCGGTTGTGATCTATTTATTCTCGACGAGTAAAATTATTATCATTTGCATGTTCCTTGCAAATCTATATCTTCTATTGAGCCTGATTTAACCAATGCTCGACTAATCAATACTCAGATCTCTTGGCCGAGCATCTAAGATTATAATGTTCGGGATTCTTATGTTGATATCCAAGTCATCATATTTGGATTGAGTCTCTCTTGACCTTGATTTTTTAGTCATTGTGCTAATTCTTTATCTGAACCTTCTAACTCATTGATTTTTTAATTGTAACTATTTGATTTTTTGATAGATATTTTTTACCATTTAACTCAATTTTGGGCGGAATGAAGAGCGGAATGAAGAGTTTAATTCATTCTTCCCTTTGAGAATGGAATGTCAATTGCAATGATTTTCTACTCCAACTATATATATATATATCCCTTAATATTATTATTGGTTTTCAAAATTTTACTTCAATAAAATGCAAATATGTAAAAAACATTGTTCAAGAAAAAGTATATTCAGATGGAGGACAAATGAAGCTGCCTAGCTATATATGGCTGCCTATATATGAGTACCAGCTCTGGGACTGCAATCACATTTTGGTGCATACATCGATGATAATATAGAATCTATCTACATTTTGTAATTGATTAATCCATAGACCGTCACAATTGCCATGATAAGGCAATGATCAATGTGAGGTTCCACAATCATAGTTAACACATCATATCCTAATGCGATTCCTGAAGATAATTGCTTCTGCTTCACCTGCAGAATCAGATTTAATCATCATCAGTGAAGTACTAATAATTATTGTCATCAGGATTGAATAATTTCAATAAATTTTTGGATCTTGATTAAACTAAATGTAAATATACCTCAGCAACAATATCTCCATCCAAGTCTACGATCCTGAAAGCTGCTTTACGTCCCAATTTCACAACCCAGTATTTATCAAACCCTACAGTAACTTGACAGGCTGAATTTCCCATACAAATTCCGCAATATTTTTTCATTTGAAACCATGGCTTCTCCTTGTCTATGTTGGCAGGATTCCATCTGTACCCATACCAACGTCCAAAAACTAGTAATAAAGTCTGCAAAACATATACCAAGAAACAAGAAAACCCAGTTCAGTTTATAATTAATCATTTCCAAATAGCACCTCAGCTTGAAATCAAACAGACCCCAAAAAAAAAAAAAACATTGTAATACCTTTCTTCTTATGGTTACAAGAACTCTGCCTCGAAGATCCATGAGATGCACCTCATTGTTGCACTTGGTACCATAGTTTTCGACGCGGTAAATGATCTCACCATTAGAATCAAAGACAGTGCAGCCATTAGTATGGCAGACTAATGATTTCATCCAAAGAGTAAATGTTTGTCCCTTGAAAGTCATGAAAGGAGAAAATATGGGTTTCTGAGGGAAAATCTTAGCCATTTACAAGGGCGAAGAAGACTTTATTTTGAAGATGGAGAGAGGTATATGAAACAGGAGGCTTTATTTATGTTCCTAGCAAAACAAATTTAATAAGAGTGAATATAAATTATGGAAATGATCTCATGAGATACACATTGATAATGGAAAAACAAGTAATTTAAAAAGAAAGCTTCTGGATTATTTTAGTCTTTTTCTATCTAAAGTTGTTCTCCTCTTCTTCTTGGAGTCAGACTTCAATGGAATTGGATTTATTAATTTGTGCCGTGCTCCGGGACCCTATTAAGGTATGGTAGGCCACTTCTTCTTTTTCTTTATATTTTTCTTCCTTTTCTTTTGTCTTTTTTCTTTTCCTGATGTATTCTTTTCCATTTAGTTTTCATTGAAATTCAAACTCGAGAGATCACAAAGATAAACATTGTTGATGGTGAAGAAAAAATAAAAAAATGAGAGGAATTTGACGACGAGGGATAGTTAAATGCGTTTTATTTATTTTATTCTTTTTTATGATAAAGTAATTTTATTTATAAAATAATTGATAAATTAATTTCACAATGATTTTTATGAGATTAAATTGAATTTCAATAGACTTTATGAAAGAAAATAAAATTTAATAATCTTTATGAGAACATTTATAAAATTAAGTTATTATCAGCTGATTATAGCATGTGTAAGGCATTTTTGTCAGCTAAGAAATAGAATAATAAAGGCATCTCTTCATCAGCATCAGCATCAATTTGAAGTGATTCACCACTTAAAAAAAAAAAAAAAGAGAATGTGCACAAAACCATATCTAAATAACTTTTTATGAGATTGATTTGTCGATGTCATGCACAAAAGGAACATGAACAATTTAGCTTTTTGTGCTATGTATTACTTGTTTTCTCTATGATCTTATCCATTCAATAACAACATTATCTTATACTAACTCTTCGTTTTGTTTTAATTATTTATTAAATCACTTGTTAATTTGTCTTATAGGCTTAAAATTAAAATATTAATTTGGGCTGTTCATTATTCAATGCCACAAAAGATCCGTTGCCAGTTATAATTAATCTGTCATATTAATTGAAGTGGGAAGTTTGGTGATTGGGTTTAAGAATTTAATCCTAATCCTAATCCTAAGCCTTTCCTTTTACTCACAACGGATTAATTAATCTTGACTTGTTTAATCATTAAAAAAACAAAACGAAAATCTTGATTTGCATTAGGCCCAATATACCATAAACTAGCAAAGTCTTCCTGTGTTTGGGCCACATACCACCTTGCTCTTTTTCAAAGCGCAAATCCAGCCTAAGCTACTTGTAGTTCCTTGGTGCATGGCAGACTGATATTTACATATTTCTCACCACTATTGATCTCTACGTGTGTGGTGATATATTTACATATTTCTTACCTTTACATTAAAAAAAAAAAAAAGGTAATTTCCAATTAGTGAACCAGAGATCTGTTAGTAGAATTCAAGGGGAGAGGAAACACTACTAGTGTTGTTTATAGTCTCATCTGAAATTGTGAACGACACCCATTAGTGATTACAGGATTAGTGTTCCACAATCCTTTCTGACCCAAGAGAAGGGAAGGAAAAAATAAAAAAAAGCAGATTTTTATTGTTTTTTAGACGACAAGGCACGTTTTGAAGTTGGGTGTTGAAGTCTCTCATGGAAGCCCAGCCTTGTGCTCGTCAGCGACAAGTGCTTAGTCTTAAGAGGCTTTCCTTACAACGAGAGGAGGGTTGCCTTGGTGTTTGGTCGTTATTAGGCACACACAACACAAATGCCTTGTGCAAGTCACGACAGAAAATTGGCAGTTGCCTGCTAGGTGGGTCTTCATCACATTGGCCACTGCGGAATATCCGTTAGAACCTTATCCATCTTTCATATTGCATATTGAGAATTTCATATCTAAGCATTCATAGATATACAAGGCTTATTTGCATTGTGTGGGTGTGGCCTTTATTGCGGTCAAAGGAACAGCAACTTGGAGCAATTATGGGAGGGTTACCCTCTCACACACTCAACATGCAATGAGCAATAGTAGGGTTACCTATCTCATCTCTTGAATGGGTATGCTATGCTACTGAAATTGTGGGTGTGGAGTACTGCTCAAATATTTGGGCCTTGCCCATGAAATGGGCCATAGAAACAGTTCATTTTTTTTAAATAATCATCCCAGTTCATTTTGTTTTAATTATTATTCTATGGTTGTTCATGGCAACACGTTTGAAGTATCTTTTCCTCTTCTTTAATGGAGATTTAAAGAGCAACAGGGAATCTCATTCAACCATTAACAGTCTACAATATAAAAACATTATTATAAGAGAGTAAGTACTTGATTGGTTTTGCTGTCCTGTAGATCATAAATGGTTGTGTTGCCAAGCAATTAATAAGCAAGTGAAGTATCCAACTAACCAATCCAATATTTGGGACCAGCACCTGTTCATTTCCAGTGGAAGTTCTGAGCTTTATCACTGTTAAAGTAAAACAGAATTTCTCCCAAGTGCCATCCCTTCCACTGTGGAAGACAGTGCTGTGGGCTCCCCTGTCTCAAACCCAAATGGTTGAATGAAAATGACCACTTCTACCTCATTAGAAGCTTAAAAGCATCAACTTTCTGCCCACACAACTGAATATTGTTATCCTAAATGAATATCTCAAGCTGATTTAAGATTATGGTCAGTACCAACATAGCAGAGAACTCTAAATAATATGCCGGAACAACCATGCTTTTAATTCAGGAATCAAGAACCACTTTGATTCGCAACACTAGGGAATCTTGCCCATAATTAAGATTTAAGACCATTTAATTTTCTTGGTGAGAAACCCAATTAAGAGGGGCATACAGTTACTATAAGTTTAATCTATTAATCCTTGAATCATTTATTAGAAAATTCCAATAAATTGTCGAGTAACCTCTGCTACAGGGTAGGCCAATGAATTATTATTATTATTTTCATCTCTTTGGAGAGTTTTTGTATTCCTATTGCTAATAAGAAGAGGAAATGGGTTGAAAATGACTACATTGACACCCATTAATTTGAAATATTAATGTAACGAGTAACTTGTCTATGCCCATATGGGACATGAGCAATTTTAGTAGGACCATTTATTTAAAGGACTATCCAAACCTATGTTTCAAAAGATGGTTTCTTGGAATCCAATTCTCATCATTTAAAACTGCACTTAGGTTACTTATTAATTAACCGATCTACACATTATGTGTCCCTTGACCATGGTTATCCTTATTCTCTTTTGATAATTTTATCCAATTCTATCAATCTTGAGAGAATCGACTAAAATTTCAAAATGTACAAAAATCTTATCTAAATTTTTCTAAAATTATTTGTTACAATTTTATCTAATTTTTTTTACATATTTTTTTGCTTCATTTTTATTACTGATTTAACTTATAAATACCATTAATTATTTTTAAACTTTATTTTGATATTCATAGAATATCAAAATTCTTAGTTATTTGATAAAATTAGTTGATTTTTGTCATGCGCTCTCTCTACTCACTACCATCAAACTTCATCACTATTTGATACTTAATAGTTATCAAAATAAAATTATAAAGGAGTTGATAAATATGATAACATTAGATTTTCAATAATAGCAATAAACAAATTGAAAAATTAAGTTCAAAATATTGACAACTTTTAGAAAAGTGGCCAATTATGTCATTATTAAAATGATTGAATAAAATTATCAAAATACGATAATATTTATTTATTTTTTTGTCAATAGGCCTTGTGTTAAAGGGTGTGTATTATTTTTGTCTTATGTATATTCTCTATTAAAAAAAAACATAAATTAACATATAAAATATACAATTTCATCCCACTTTATAATGTTTATATTTTTTTTTTTATTATTGAAATTCAAATTTGAGGCCTTATAATCCTATCGATGATTCTAATATCACATAACATCATAAAAACACAAGCTTTGTTTTCTTTTTTTTAATAATTACCTAACTACAATGATGGAACTACACAGTGATACAAACACCATTTAAAGCATCAAGCAAGTGATGATCATATTTTTTTTCTTTTCTTCGTGCTAATGATCTTAATCGTTGGACGAGTTGATAGTCATAATTAATTATTGTTTGTCAAAAATAAACATGGGTTAACATTTGCAATTAGTGGGAGACATTGATACGAAGCACCTAAATATAACAAAAATTTGAAAATTTGAAGTGTTTGGTGGGAGATATGTGAAGGCAAAGTCAAGAAGTCTTCATTTGGTTACGTCAAAATGGTTAAAGGGGCCATAGAGATGAGATATTATAATAGACCATTGAGCTACGCTATTCTGGACTACCAAATCTTTTTAAGTCCCTCTCTTTTAACCAAACTTAGAAAAGTTCTTGCTTTTGAATCCATCTTTACTATGAAGCTTGAATAAGACATCCTATCTAATCCCACTCCATACCCACACAATTGCATAAATTTTACATCAACACATCTCAATTGAATTAATTTATTTCCCCTTTTATTAAAAATGTAACACCCCCGTTGTATAGCCTGGTATATTTCACTGTTCCGGTGACCGGTGTCGGTCCGGACAAATAAAGAGATTAGAGTCACACCTAAGACAACTTGAGAAGCCATAAACATAAATAATTAGTAATGTTTAATTAGTTAACTACAAATAAGAAAAACAGAACATAAGAGGTTAAGCAGTAGAGAGTCACGGCGATGAGTGACCTCCTCGAGAACGCAGCTGAAGTCATTTTAAACTCAAATTTCGAACCGTAAAAAGTGACGCTGCGGTCCTTAGGACCCTCATGAACACAGTGGAAAAGAGAAACCCACGAACAAGAACTGTTCAGCTAGTCAAATAATTAGGTCGTGGGCGGAAGAAATATTGGATTATTTGCAAACGGGATGAACCGCGAGGGCAATTTGGTCAATTGACCCAGAGTGACTCGACCTAATCACAAATAAAATCGGAGAAAAGAAAATTTTAGAATCGAGAATTAAATTAAAGAAATAATAGAAAAAAAAATAAATAAATAGAAAAAAAAAGGGAAAGAGGTTGGAAAAGTCAAAAGTTATGACATCATGCATGATGTCATAACTAAATTAATAAATTGAATTAATTAATTTGGATTTAGTGGTCTTTCATAAGCAAAAACGTGTAAAAGGAAAGAAAAACAAAAATCACTTCTTCTTCTTCTTCATTTGCCGCCTCCCTTCCCTCTCCCAAATCTCTCTCACCTTAAATCACCATTAAAGCTCATTTTGAGCTTGAAGAACCCTAAATCCCAACCTAGAAATTTTATTTACCAACCTTAAACCTTGTTGATTTCACTTGAAAGGAAGTTTGAGCAAGAAAGAAGAACAAAAGATAGGGTTTTGAAGCTTTAACAAAAGGTTAGTATGTTATAAATTGTTACTTTTCCATTCAAATGCATGTTTAGGTAATTAAGTGAGCTAATAACTTGATTTAAATGAAACAAATATGGGGAAAGAATTAAATTGAAATTTTGGGCAGCTTGAGAGGAGTGTGGTTTGCATGAATATGATGCAATTGAGTGAGTTTAGAAGCTTTACTTAGTGAAATGATTAACATTAAAATTATTAGAAGTAGTTAAATGCAAGAGTTAGTGAGATTAAGGTTTTAATGCTAGGGTTTATGGACCAAAATTTGGAGAAATGCATAAATGGCATGTTTAACCTATTGTGACATGAAATAATGATCAATTAGGACCAAATAAATTGTATGGGAATGGTGGAAAATTTAGCTAAATTCGTAGGTCAATGGTCATGCTTCTTGTGACATGACCAAACCACTGAAGGACCAAAACTCAAATTTTACAAGTCCAATTGATGTGCCACCAATTGGAGATGAAAATAGACATAAAATAGCACAATTTTCATTAAGGAGCCATTGCCAAAAACTGACCAAAACTTGGTGAAACAATTGACCAAAGTGAGTTGATAGCAGGCTGCCACTGCACTAAACTGACCAAATGAACTGTTCATTTGGTCATAACTCGAGCTAGGTAGGTCAAATTGACCTGAAATTTTACCAGAAATTAGATATGATATAGACCTAAAACTTTCATGAAGAACACCAACCCAAATTAGGCCATTAACTCATTCAAATCATTGAGCAAAGTTAAAATTTCTGTACTGAAATTCTGCAGATTTTTAGTTGAGCAGCAAAGTTTGGATAGCTATAACTCTCTCTAGAAAACTCGGATTTAGGCGATTCTTGAACCGATGGAAACCTAAGACATAGTACAACATTTCATATGAAGAAAGTGAGACCAAATTATGAACTTAACTTGATCAAATAATTGACCAAAGTTGGACCAAAAACCTGCCAGCACCTAAATTGCAGTATGAACAGTGCACGTGAACAGTAAACTTATTTTGGTCATAACTTGAGCTACAAAACTCCGATTGAGGTGATCCAAAAATGAGAATACACTTAAGACAATAAGGAACATTTTCTATGAAGGAAGTTTTATCAAATTCCAACAGTAGATCGACCAATGGAATAGTGCAACTTCGGAGAACCAAAACCGAAAATTGGCAATTTTGCCAAAATGACCTAAGTTTTGAGAAAATGACCAAAACCAACAAGTTTAATGACCAAAATGTGGTATGTGGGTGAAGTTGGAGTTCCCATACCTATTAAGCCTTAGAAAGTCAATAATTTGACTTGAATAGTGCAGTGAATAGTAACCCGAAACACAAAATTTCGAGAACGTCGAATTTAACACGTTAGAGTTAGGTAAATGTGAAGCTAAGTTTATTTTGAATTTATTTTAAGTTCTAGTACTGAAACATTGTAAAATTGTGTGTTTCAGTTGAAAAGAATATCGGGAAGGAACCCGAGGAACCGAGTCGAGGCTAAAGGACGACTCGTTTGAGGTTTGTGCACAATATTACTATGCTTTAAAAAAAAATTCATTGATTAAATGAATGAAATATGCATATTATTGTTGCTTTGAATTGTTGAAAGTATTGTGACCTTATTTATGATGTTTTGATTCAAATTGTGAAATTTATTGTGTATATTTGAAATGACAATGTTTAGCAAATTGTTAAGATAAGTTTTAAAACCACAGTATCATGACCATATGTTTGAACACCTCACTAGCACGACTAGTGGGGGTAATTAGTTTCGAATTTTGATTCCTTCTCTGGAGAAGTGTTGAGGTGTGCCAGTAGAAGAGGATGTGAATGGATATCCATATATTTGAGCTAGCTAGCCTTGTGACATGATTTCTCTTAGCCTCTGGCTATTGAGATTCTATTTGTTTCGAATGGCATGATTTAACTGTGGGTTTTGTGAAATGTGTTTTGATACTTTGAAATAAACTTGGTTTACATGTAAAATCTTACAATGCATGATTGTATTTGATTTTCATGTTTAGTCAAATTTTTGAATGAATGTGCTTTAAGTTTTGCATAAAGATTATTTTAGTATATTGTGCACCACTGAGTCTTAGTACTCAGCGATAGCTTTATTCTTGTCGCAGATCTGAGAGATTAGAGGAAGCGGCCAGTCTTGAGGTGTGTGAAGTCATCAGCTTGAAGTCTTCGGGTATAATTTATACCCTAATCGTAAATATTTCTTTTGATGTATATATTGCACATAAATGTATGGACATGTACATGGGTCTTGAGCAGCTTGTACAAAGTTTGTATAAAAGTTGTAATAAATTTTAGTTTGGACTTCCTGAATGTAAATTTTAGTATGATGAATATATAAATTGTTTATCTTGAATGGAATATGAATAAATGATATTGATGGACAGTATTTTGAAGAAATTATTGAACTTGTGAATTTGAGAAATTGATTGAGATTGAGTTTGAAATTGAAGTAGTGGTTGAGAAAAACTTTTAGAAGTGCTTTTTACAGTTATTCGAAGAACGGTTTTCTCAAAATACAGAGGAAACTCTGTCAAAATTTTTATAAAATTTGCGGAAAACTAAAATGGCCAAAAATATTAATTAGTTTTAATTTCAACTAAATGTTTTAAATACTTATTTGAAATGCTCACCACTTGTCAAAGATAAGAAAATTGTTTTAAAATCCCTTGTAGGGTACTTAATGAGTTATCGGTAGGTGAAGTTCGGTAGTTCATTAGGTATTCTACGGGATCATGTTATGCCTTACAGAGGGGTAAGGTGTGACATGTTTTAGTGGTATCAGAGCAAGTTTTTGAATTATGTTTTCAATTGTGAATTTGTGTCTTTTCTTTGTTAAGTACAACTGCTCAATGTCCATATTTGTTACATCTGATGCATTACATCATGAATATGAACTAATGGAGGGAAATCTCCTTGTGTTACTTGTTCAGGAGATACCCTAACTTCAGCCTGAAATGGAAGAAGGGGATCGCTCAGTTGAGCAGTCTGTTGAAGCTGAGGCACAAGGGGAAGCCCCAGCTTTACCGAATGTCAGTGGGTCAGCAGCACCAGCCCCACAAATGCCGCAAATTCCTGCACGATTCGCCAGAGCAGCGGCAATGTTTCAACAAATGGTCAGGTATGTCCGCTCAAGCTCCACCCCAACCACTGTGGCACAACCACGCCTCGGCCAGACAGTTTGATAAATTGCTAAAGTATGGGCTGCAGAATTTAAAAGTCTGATGGACCCTTTAGAGGCAGAGCAATGGCTTGAAAGAATGGGCCAGTGTTTAAGAAACTGTACTGTCAAGATGAGCTGAAGTTGGAATATTCCGTGTCGCTACTGCAAGGGGAGGCGTATGATTGGTGGATGACCATGCCCGACCGCTTGGCTGAACCACGATCTTGACACAGGATGACTTCATCGAGAGAGTTCGATGAAATACATCCCAGATGCATATGTTGGTCAAAAACTGCAAGAATTTTTGAGTTTGAAACAAGGGAACCGAACTGTAGCAGAGTATGAAAGAGATTTCTCAAAGCTAAGCCACTATGCTGGAAGCTTAGTCTCCACCCCCAGAGACAGATGCAAGAGGTTTGAGTCCGGGCTAAGGCAGTGCGAGAATGCAAGTTGTGGGTTTGGACATCGAATTTTTCTGAATTGATCTCACAAGCCTTGGAATTAGAAAGGATAGAATCAGAAGGGGCAGTGAGGAAGGGTTCACAAGAGAAATCAGAAAAAGACAAGGGGGAAAAATCAGTTGAACAAAGTTCTGGTGCTACCTCTGGAAAGAGAAAGAAGTTTAGTGGACCCAGCAGGGGTCGGGGTGGAAGATTTAGTAGAGGCAGATTTTCCGGACAGAGACCCCCTAGGTCTAGCCAGCAGTCAAGCAGGGGTTCACAGTCTACCCGCCCCTGTGAGACTTGTGGCAAGATTCATGGGGGGGAGTGTTATTGGGCCACTGGAACCTGTTTTAACTGCGGAGGCAAGGGTCATTTAGCAAGAGACTGTATTAGTGCTCCGAGATATGGTCCAGCTCCTACTACTGCCGAGGGATCTATTCAGAGTCCTGCTCCCAGAGGTTCACGATCGGTTGCGAGAGGAAGAGGCAGAGGTAGAGGCCTTTGCTTGAGCGATCGAGGCACAATTGGTCAGTCAGGACAAGGAAGTGCTTCAACCAGAATCTACGCAATGAAACAGCGAGAAGAGGCTGAGACTTCTGATGTGGTAGCTGGTACATTCTCTATCTCTGATCAAGAAGTATTTGTATTGTTTGATCCGGGTTCAACCCATTCATATGTTAGTGCTAGCATAGTTTGTTCACTTAATTCCATGTGTGCAAATGGGTTTTGAAGTGCTAGTAACGATCCGTTAGGACAAGAGGTCGGTCAACAGAATCTATAGAGACGTCCTTTGGTGATCCAAGGACATGTTTTCTGTCGAACTTGATTGAAATGCCCTTCAGAGAGTATGATATTATCTTGGGCATGGATTGGTTAGCGGGCATCATGCTATGATTGATGTAGACGAAAGCGATCACTTTTGGTCTCCTTTGTGCGGTGATGTGGTAATACACGGGAGAGGCATTTCGCCATCAAACATCATTTCGCTGCACTAGCGGAAGGATGATTAAAAAGTGTGAAGCATACTTGGCACATGTGATAGACACCCGGTGGGAGTCGGCACTAAGGGACATCCCTACGGTATGTGACTTTCGGATGTATTTCTGATTAATTGCGGGATTACCTCGAGAAAGAGAGGTGCGATTTGAAATTGATGTTATGCAGTGTGGACCCAATCTCCATAACGCCATATAGAATGGCACTGCAGAATTGAAAGAGTTGAAAGTGCGATTTGCAAGAGTTGCTTGACAAGGGCTTTATCCGCCCTAGTGTGTCACCTTAGGAGCGCCCGGTATTGTTTGTAAAGAAGAAGGATGGCACTCTCGGTTATGCATTGATTATCGGCGGTTGAATAAGGTGACAATAAAGAATAGATATCCATTACCCGCATTGATGACTTGTTTGATCGGTTGAGGGTGCAGGTATGTTCTCAAAATTGACTGAGATCGAGTTATTATCGGTGAAAGTACAAGAGCAAAGTATTTCTAAAAGCGCCTTGAGAACCGCTATGGCCATTATGAGTTTTTGGTCATGCCATTGGGTTAACTAATGCTCATTTGCTTTTATGGATCGATGAACACTATTTTTAGACCATACCTCGATCGGTTTGTTGTGGTATTCATAGATGATATATTGGTCTATTCGAGGAATGCGAAGAGCATGATAGACATCTGCGGATTATGCTGAGACTTTGAGGAGAAAGCGACTATATGCCAAATTGTCAAAGTGTGAATTTTGGTGAAGGAAATATCTTTCTTGGGGCATGTAGTATCGTAAGAGGGCATCAAGGTAGATCCAAGTAAGATTGAAGCTGTCCTTAATTGGAGGCCACCCAGAAATGTCACAGAGATTTGTAGTTTTCTGGGTTTAGCTGGATACTACCGTAGATTTGTGAAGGGATTTTCTATGTTGGCATCTCCATTGACCAAGCTGCTTAGAAAAGATGTGAAATTTCAGTGGACGGATAAATGACAGCAGAGTTTTGATGAATTGAAGAGATGCTTGGTGAAGCTCAGTCTAACTTTACCCACACCGGGTAAAGAATATACTGATTCTGGCGATGCTTCTCACAACGGGTTAGGTTGTGTGTTGATGCAAGATCGAAATGTCATTGCCGATGCATCACGCCAGCTAAAACCGCATGAGAGGAATTATCCGACACATGATTTGGAGCTTGCAGCCATTGTGTTTGCTCTTAAGATCTGGAGACATTATTTGTATGGGGAGAAGTGCTACATCTACACAGATCATAAGAGTTTAAAGTATTTGGGCACCCAGAAAGAGCTGAATTTGAGACAGAGGAGATGGTTAGAGTTGATAAAAGACTATGATTGTCTGATAGACTATCAGCCAGGGAAGGCTAATGTTGTGGCTGATGCCTTAAGTCGCAAGACTATGGCAAGTCTACGGGTTACTCCTTTGTCTTTGGTACATGAGTTGAGATCATTGCATGCCAGCTTAGAGATTAACGATGATGGGCAGGCAGCAGTTGCATGGCATGTACAGCCAGTGTTAATTGATCAGATCAGAATGGCTGCTCAGAATGATGCAAGGTATCAGAAGCTGTTGGAAGAAGTCCGGCAGGGCAAGAAACCAGAGTTCTCAATCAGAGATGATGGTTTACTGCTACACCAAGGCAGAATGTGTGTTCCTAATGATGTTGATTTGAGGCAGATCATTTTGAAGGAAGCACATGAGTCTCCTTTTGCCATGCACCCTGGTGGTATAAAAATGTATAGAGGGCTAAAGGAGCATTACTGGTGGATGGGTATGAAGAGAGATGTGGCAGAGTTTGTGTCCAAATGCCTAACTTGTCAGCAAGTAAAGGCAGAGCATCAAGTACCATCAGGTTGTTACATCCACTACCGATCTTGGAATGGAAATGGGAAAGAATAACAATGGATTTTGTGATGGGACTTGAGGACACGTAAGAGTCATGATGCGATTTGAGTCATTGTTGTGTGAGACTAACCAAGTCTGCTCATTTTACTGCCGATCGAATGGACTACAGTTTGGACAGATGGGCCAGGTTGTACATCGATGAGATTGTGAGATTGCATGGAGTTCCAGTATCTATCGTATCAGACAGAGATCCTATGTTCACTTCTAGATTCTGGGGTAGTCTTGAGAGCCCTAGGAACTAGATTGAACTTCAAGATCGCATTCCATCCACGCAGACAGATGGCGATCGAGAGGGTAATTCAGATCTTGGAGGATATGCTACGGGCTTGTGTGATTGAGTTTGAGGCGGTTGGGATACACACTTGCCTTTGATTGAGTTTGCTTACAACAACGGCTACCAATCAAGCATTGGGATGCCTCCATATGAAGCTTTGTATGGCGAAAATGTAGAACCCGTTGTGTTGGGATGACGTGGGTGAAAGAAAGATGATTGGACCCAAATTGTTCAACAGATCAAGAGAAAATCGGGTGATCAGAGATCGACTTAAAGTCGCATCGGATCGTCGAAGTCCTACATTGATTTGAAGAGAAGGGATATTGAGTATGCGATGGGTGAGAAAGTTTTCCTCAAAGTTTCTCCTTGGAAGAGAATTATGAGATTCGCGAGAAAGGAAACTAAGTCCTCGTTTCATTGGGCCATATGAGGTTCTGGAGAGAGTGGGTCCTTTGGCATATCGGTTGGCACAACCTCCAGAGTTGGAGAAGATACATAATGTCTTCCATGTGTCTATGTTGAGGAGGTATTGATCAGACCCATCTCATGTACTACCGATGAGAAATTGAAGTAAATCCGGACCTCACATATGAAGAAGAACCCATAAAGATTACGGCTTATGAGGTGAAGCGACTACGGAATAGCGGATACCGTTGGTAAAAGTCTTTGTGGAACCATCATTCGGGCCAAGAAGCTACTTGGGAACGAGAGGAGGACATGAGGAGACAACACCCACACTATTCAGAGATTGATACTAGGTAAAATTTGAACGAAATTTATTTAAGGGGGAGAATTGTAACACCCCGTTGTATAGCTGGTATATTTCATCATTCGGTGGCCGGTGTCGGTCGGACAAATAAAGAGATTAGAGTCACACCTAAGACAACTTGAGAAGCCATAAACATAAATAATTAGTAATGTTTAATTAGTTAACTACAAATAAGAAAAAGCAGAACATAAGAGGTTAAACGAGTAGAGAGTCACAAAGATGAGTGACCTCCTCGAGAACAGCTGAAGTCATTTTAAACTCAAATTTGAGCAGTAAAAAGTGACGCTGCGGTCCTTAGGACCCTCATGAACACAATGGAAAGAGAAAACCACGAAAAGAAGCTGTTAAGCGGTCAAATAATTAGGTCGAGGCCGGAAGAAATATTGGATTATTTGCAAACGGGATGAGCAGCGAGGGGCAATTTGGTCAATTGACCCCGAGAGCTGACTCCTGACCTAACTGTCAAATAAAATCGGAGAAAAGAAAATTTTAGAATCAAGAATTAAATTAAAGAAATAATAGAAAAAAAAATAAATAAATAGAAAAAAAAAGGGAAAGAGGTTGGAAAAGTCAAAAGTTATGACATCATGCATGATGTCATAACTAAATTAATAAATTGAATTAATTAATTTAGATTTAGTGGTCTTTCATAAGCAAAAACGTGTAAAAGGAAAGAAAAACAAAAATCACTTCTTCTTCTTCTTCATTTGCCGCCTCCCTTCCCTCTCCCAAATCTCTCTCACCTTAAATCACCATTAAAGCTCATTTTGAGCTTGAAGAACCCTAAATCCCAACCTAGAAATTTTATTTACCAACCTTAAACCTTGTTGATTTCACTTGAAAGGAAGTTTGAGCAAGAAAGAAGAACAAAAGATAGGGTTTTGAAGCTTTAACAAAAGGTTAGTATGTTAAATTGTTACTTTTCCATTCAAATGCATGTTTAGGTAATTAAGTGAGCTAATAACTTGATTTAAATGAAACAAATATGGGGAAAGAATTAAATTGAAATTTTGGGCAGCTTGAGAGGAGTGTGGTTTGCATGAATATGATGCAATTGAGTGAGTTTAGAAGCTTTACTTAGTGAAATGATTAACATTAAAATTATTAGAAGTAGTTAAATGCAAGAGTTAGTGAGATTAAGGTTTCAATGCTAGGGTTTATGGACCAAAATTTGGAGAAATGCATAAATGGCATGTTTAACCTATTGTGACATGAAATAATGATCAATTAGGACCAAATAAATTGTATGGGAATGGTGGAAAATTTAGCTAAATTCGTAGGTCAATGGTCATGCTGCTGGCAGCATGACCAAACCCACTTTGAAGGACCAAAACTCAAATTTTACAAGTCCAATTGATGTGCCACCAATTGGAGATGAAAATAGACATAAAAGAGCACAATTTTCATTAAGGAACCATTGCCAAAAACTGACCAAAACTTGGTGAAACAATTGACCAAAGTGAGTTGATAGCAGGCTGCCACTGCACTAAACTGACCAAATGAACTGTTCATTTGGTCATAACTCGAGCTAGGTAGGTCAAATTGACCTGAAATTTTACCAGAAATTAGATATGATATAGACCTAAAACTTTCATGAAGAACACCAACCCAAATTAGGCCATTAACTCATTCAAATCATTGAGCAAAGTTAAAATTTCTGTACTGAAATTCTGCAGATTTTTAGTTGAGCAGCAAAGTTTGGATAGCTATAACTCTCTCTAGAAAACTCGGATTTAGGCGATTCTTGAACCGATGGAAACCTAAGACATAGTACAACATTTCATATGAAGAAAGTGAGACCAAATTATGAACTTAACTTGATCAAATAATTGACCAAAGTTGGACCAAAAACCTGCCAGCACCTAAATTGCGGTATGAGCGATTGCGTGAGCGATAAACTTATTTTGGTCATAACTTGAGCTACAAAACTCCGATTGAGGTGATCCAAAAATGAGAATACACTTAAGACAATAAGGAACATTTTCTATGAAGGAAGTTTTGTCAAATTCCAACAGTAGATCGACCAATGGAATAGTGCAACTTCGGAGAACCAAAACCGAAAATTGGCAATTTTGCCAAAATGACCTAAGTTTTGAGAAAATGACCAAAACCAACAAGTTTAATGACCAAAATGTGGTATGTGGGTGAAGTTGGAGTTCCCATACCTATTAAGCCTTAGAAAGTCAATAATTTGACTTGAATAGTGCAGTGAATAGTAACCCGAAACACAAAATTTCGAGAACGTCGAATTTAACACGTTAGAGTTAGGTAAATGTGAAGCTAAGTTTATTTTGAATTTATTTTAAGTTCTAGTACTGAAACATTGTAAAATTGTGTGTTTCAGTTGAAAAGAATATCGGGAAGGAACCCGAGGAACCGAGTCGAGGCTAAAGGACGACTCGTTTGAGGTTTGTGCACAATATTACTATGCTTTAAAAAAAAATTCATTGATTAAATGAATGAAATATGCATATTATTGTTGCTTTGAATTGTTGAAAGTATTGTGACCTTATTTATGATGTTTTGATTCAAATTGTGAAATTTATTGTGTATATTTGAAATGACAATGTTTAGCAAATTGTTAAGATAAGTTTTAAAACCACAGTATCATGACCATATGTTTGAACACCTCACTAGCACGACTAGTGGGGGTAATTAGTTTCGAATTTTGATTCCTTCTCTGGAGAAGTGTTGAGGTGTGCCAGTAGAAGAGGATGTGAATGGATATCCATATATTTGAGCTAGCTAGCCTTGTGACATGATTTCTCTTAGCCTCTGGCTATTGAGATTCTATTTGTTTCGAATGGCATGATTTAACTGTGGGTTTTGTGAAATGTGTTTTGATACTTTGAAATAAACTTGGTTTACATGTAAAATCTTACAATGCATGATTGTATTTAATTTTCATGTTTAGTCAAATTTTTGAATGAATGTGCTTTAAGTTTTGCATAAAGATTATTTTAGTATATTGTGCACCACGAGTCTTAGTACTCGTGATAGCTTTATTCTTTGTCGCAGATCTGAGAGATTAGAGGAGCAGTGGTATTTCTTGAGGTGTGTGAAGTCATCAGCTTGAAGTCTTTGGGTATAATTTATACCCTAACTGTAAATATTTCTTTTGATGTATATATTGCACATAAATGTATGGACATGTACATGGGTCTTGAGCAGCTTGTACAAAGTTTGTATAAAAGTTGTAATAAATTTTAGTTTGGACTTCCTGAATGTAAATTTTAGTATGATGAATATATAAATTGTTTATCTTGAATGGAATATGAATAAATGATATTGATGGACAGTATTTTGAAGAAATTATTGAACTTGTGAATTTGAGAAATTGATTGAGATTGAGTTTGAAATTGAAGTAGTGGTTGAGAAAAACTTTTAGAAGTGCTTTTTACAGGTATTCGAAGAACGGTTTTCTCAAAATACAGAGGAAACTCTGTCAAAATTTTTATAAAATTTGCGGAAAACTAAAATGGCCAAAAATATTAATTAGTTTTAATTTCAACTAAATGTTTTAAATACTTATTTGAAATGCTCACCACTTGTCAAAGATAAGAAAATTGTTTTAAAATCCCTTGTAGGGTACTTAATGAGTTATCGGTAGGTGAAGTTCGGTAGTTCATTAGGTATTCTACGGGATCATGTTATGCCTTACAGAGGGGTAAGGTGTGACAAAAAAAATACGAAAATATAAACACACATAATCATTATTTTAAATTATCTCAAGATATGGACTTAGCAATGAATTCCTTCGCTCCTTGGTTATTAGCAGGTGATTTCAATGATTTTCTAGATACTTCAGAGACTACTAGTTCAGATCCTCATATTGTCGTTCGCTGTGCAAGATTTCGCAATTGGGTTAATCAATTATGTTTTATCGAGGTGAGTTATTTGGGTTCAATGTTTAGATGGTGGCGTGGTCGAGATTCTGATAGATTCCAAACTGCTAGATTGGATCTATTTCTTTGTACTACTGCCTAGCGTAGTTTGTTTCCTTCAGCTGTGGTTTGTCATTAGGAACATATGGTTCGGATCATTGTCCTCTCCATTTGAACTTGCTACTCATAAATTTGGAAACTAGTAATTCTTCTTTCAGATTTCAATCTACTTGGACTAAGCACCCCTTGTATTCTGAGTTCATTAGTGGTAATTGGAACCCTAGTATTACTCTTCCTGAAAGTCTTAATCATATGCGAAGTAAGTTTATAAGTTAGAAGGATAATGTGTTTGGTAGTTCATTTAAGAGGAAGAGGCGGATTCTAGCTAGAATTCTTAGAGTTCAAAGAAAGTTGTCTCACAACCCTCATAATGGTTTAATATAATTGGAAACCAAATTGCGTCGGGAGCTAGAAACCATCCTTGATTAGGAGGAATTCCTTTGCCTCCAGAAGTCTAGGGAACGTTGGATTTCAAAAGGGGATCGTAACACTGCTTTCTACCAAGCCAGTGCAATAATAAAAGGGAATAAAAGGAAAATTTTGTCTTTGAAATATGACAATGGAGTTTGGTCAAATAATCAGGTCAGGGAACCGGAAGAAATATGGAATTATTTGCAAACCGGGATGAACTGGCGAGGGGCAATTTGGTCAATTGACCCCGAGAACTGACTCCTGACCTAACTGTCAAATAAAATCAGAGAAAAGAAAACTTCGGGATCGAGAATTAAATTAAAGAACTAATAGAAAAATAGAAAAAAAAAAAAGAGAAAAATGAAAAAGGTAAAAAGGTGATGACATCATGCATGACCTCATGCATAATGCCATAAATAAATTAATTTAATTAATTAATTAGGTTTTTGTAGTCTTCCATAAACCAAAATAAATAAAAGAAAAGAAATTTTTTTTTTTTTTACTTCTCCATTCCCGCCACTCCCTCTTTCCCATTTCTCTCTCTCATTTTCTCTTCATTTCCACCATTTTTGAACTTAGAAAGCTTGCTTTTCTCTAGTTTCTTCCCATAAATTTCTTAAACTCCAACACAAAATCACACTCTTAGACCTAGATACATCACTTGGGAGTAAATAGGAGAAGAAAAAACTTGAAGAATAGAGGAAAAAAAAAGGGAGAGATTAGAACAAAGATTGAAGATCAAAGACTTCACCTAAGGTTAGTATGCTAACTTTCAATTTTACTTCTTTAAATGCATAATTAGTTGTGAAAGTGAGCTTAGAACTTGATTAAATGAAACAAATATGGGGGAAGGACAAACTGAATTTTCAGCCAGCTTGAAGGGAGTATGAATTGCATGAATTTAATGGGTTTGAATGAGTTTAGAAACCTTCCTTAGTTGAATGATTAGCATTAAAACCATTAAGTGTGATTAATTGCAACAAAGTAGCGAAATTACGGTTTGTGAACCAAAATTTGGAGAAATGCATAAATGGCATGTTTGACCTATTGTGAAGTGAAATAATGGTCAATTATGACCAAATAAGTTGTGTGGGAATGATAGGAAATTAAGTTAAATTCGGAGGTAAATGGTCATGCTGCTGGCAGCATGACCAAACCTACTTTGAAGGACTAAAACGGGAATTTTACAAGCCCAATTGATATGCCACCAATTGGAGATGAAAATAGACATAAAATAACACAATTTTCATTGAGGAATCATGGCCAAAAACTGACTAAAACTTGGTGAACCAATTGACCAAAGTGAAATGAGAGCAAGCTGCCACTGCACCAAACTGACCAAATGAATAGTAACTGTTCATTTGGTCATAACTCGAGCTAGGAAGGTCAAATTGACCTGAAATTTTACCAGAAATTAGATAAGACATAGATCTAAAACTTTCATGAAGAACACCATCCCAAATTATGCCATTAACCTAGTCAAATTATTGAGCAAAGTGGAGTTACTGTACCTGCGATTCTGCAGAATTGCCATTGAGCAGTAAAGTTCCAATGGCTATAACTCTCTCTAGAAAACTCCGATTTAGGCGATTCTTAAACCGATGGAAACCTAAGACATAGTAGAACATTTCATATGAAGAAAGTTAGACCAAATTATGAACTTAACTTGATCAAATTACTGAACAAAGTTGGACCAAAAATCTGCCAGAACCAAAATCTCAGCATGAACAGTGCACGTGAACAGTAATTGTATTTTGGCCATAACTTGAGCTACAAAACTCCGATTGGAGTGATCCAAAAATGAGAATACACTTAAGACAATAAGGAACATTTTCTATGAAGGAAGTTTTGCCAAATTCCAACAGTAGATTGACCAATGGAACAGTGCAACTTCGGAGCACCAAAACCGAAAATTGGCAATTTTGCCAAAATGACCTAAGCTTTGAGAAAGTGACCAAAACCAACAAGTTTAATGACCAAAATGTGGTATGTGGGTGAAGTTGGAGTTCCCATACCTATTAAGCCTTAAAAAGTCAACAATTTGAGTTGAATAGTGTAGTGAATAGTAACCCGAAACACAAAAACTTCGAGAATATCGAATTTAACGCAATAGAGCTAGTTAAAATGAAGTGAAATTTATTTTTGGATTTATGCTAAGTTATGGTACTGAAACACTGTGAAATTGTGTGTTTCAGCTGAAAAAGACTTGGAAGCCCTTAAAGACTGAGTCAAGGCCTAGAGGCGACTCCAGTCAGGTTTGTGCACAATAAATTTATGTAATTGTTTTCCAATTGAAAATTTAAATTGCTATACTTTATGAAGTCGCTGTGTTATTTATAAATTGTGTTGCCACTTTGTGACTACAAAAATGACTTTGAAAATTGTTTGGGATCTCTCATAAATTGTTGAAAATAATTACTTTAAATTGATTTTGGATTCACACTTAGCATGACAGTATCACATTTCCTCCTCCATTTATGGGGTTGATATCGTTTATTTTCCTCCCTCTCTGGCTTGCCAGTTGAGGTTGTAGATCGGATGAGTACTCATTAGCTAGCTAGCCAGCCACCTCCCTCATTGGTTTCGATTAATGGGGTTGAGATTGCTTTGTCGTGGTACAACACGGAATTGATCGAAAATTTTGTGTCATGACTTAAGTTGTGTATGACTTTGGCAACACTATGTTTATGAAATTGTTTGACTAAACTGTGTTTAATAGATTATTTGACAAAATGGTATTATTATGAACTTTGATCATTATTGAAATGTGATTGAGAAACATTTGAATTGCATTTGACAATGAATGATTTATTTATTGCATTTTAAATTTTTATTGTGCACCACTGAGTATTTTTATACTCAGCGATAGCTTATTTTGCTGTCACAGATAAGAGCAAGGAGAAAGCAGCAGAGTGAGCTGCTGTTAAATCGATGATTACATTGATCTTTTGTACGGGTATTATTTTTTGCCCTTGTAGATAAATTTTGATGTAAATATGGAAATGTTGTATGTATCAATATAAAGTCGAGCAGTTGTAAATAAATTATAATAATATTATTTTGGATTTTCTTCTGTAAATTTAATATTTGTACATATGAAATTCCTACTTTATGCTTTGTGAATGGAATTATTAACTATTCTGAGTTGATGAATTTGATTTGGATTGTGGAACTGTTTTGAAATGAATTGATTGGAGTTGAATTGTGATTTATTGGAGATTGGAAATTGTGAAACATATTTAGGAGTGTTTTTCTCAGGTATTTGAAGAACGGTTTTCTCCAAAAACAAACAGAACTCTGTCAAAATTTTTATAAAACTTGCGGCAAAATTTAAATGGACAAAAATTTTTACTAGTCTTTAAGCATTGAATAAATGGTTTTAATTCTCACTAAAATGCTCACCACTTCCAAAATGTAAAAAAATCGTTTTAAAATCCCTTGTAGGGTACTTAATGAGTTATCGGTAGGTGAAGTTCGGTAGTTCATTAAGTATTCTACGGGATCATGTTATGCCTTACGGAGGGGTAAGATGTGACATTATGCAAGCTCTCTATCTCCCACGTTCTGTTTGTGATAAGTTTGATAAAAAGGTGTGGAACTTTATTTGGGGTGATCAAAGGGGTAATCATAAAGTTCATTTGGTTAGTTGGGATCAAGTTACTTTGCTTATGGATAAAGGAGGCTTTGGTATTCGCTCTTATAAGAGTATGAAATTTGCATTCTTGGCACTTATTGGATGGCGATTATTGAAGGAACATGACTCTCTATGGGCTAGAATTGTCAAAGGGAAGTATGGTGGGAGTTTTGTTAATTTGGATGTTTTTAAAGGTAAGCGCTATGCCTCGATTACTTGGAGTGGGATCATGCATTCTTCGGATATTCTTTAGCGGGGGTGCTTTAAGGTAGTTGGCAATGATCACTTTACTACTTTCTGGTATGATTGCTAAGCTATGAATAGGCCTCTCATCTTTTATGCTACTAATGTTATTCAAGATCCGCACCTTGAATTATCAGTGGTGTGTTACTGGACTGGCTCCCATTGGTATTGGGATTTTATTGTTCCTTATTTGCCGCAAAATGTTTATTTACTCTTAGAAGCTAAAAGTCTCTCTTCTAATGTTGATGCTACTGATCAAATTGCCTAGCGATGGACTAGGAATGGTTTATTTTCGGTGAAGTTAGCTCTCTTACTAAATTCAAGCCATGTCCCAATGCCTAATAGTACGCTTTAGAGGTCTGTATGGAAGTTAAAAGTTACTCAGAGAATTAGATGCTTTGTTTGGCTGCGGTTGAATAATAAGCTAATGATGAATGTTGTGAGAGTGGGGCATCACTTCTTTCAGGATGCTAGCTGTAAGTATTGTGGATCTAGTGAGGAATCAACTACTAATGTGTTTTGAGATTGTAGTGTGGCTAGACAGCTTTGGTCTGCTATTTAAGAAACACGATGCCTTCATCAATTTTTCAATTCGTCAATTTTGGACTGGTTTGAACGCTCATCTCAGTTCAGTTCAAGGATAAACACTGAGCCTTCTCCTCTACAAGTTATTTGCATTATGTTGTGGTGGCTTTGGAGATGGAGGAACGATCTTATTTTTAATGGTTCTTCTCTTGAGCTTCCTGCAAAGTTAGCTTTATTACGATCTCAGTTAACTTTAAACTTGACTGCGTGGAATGTTGCTGCCCTTCCTCCAAGATTTAATTTTGTTATTTCTGTGTCATGGAAGCCTCCTAATTTGGGATGGGTGAAGCTCAATTGCGATGGCGCCTCTAAAGGAAATCCCGATCGAAGTGGTGGAGGAGGAATCCTCTAGGATTGGTGAGGCATTTGGGTAGATGGTTTCTTACTCAGACATGGAGTATGTAATTCCATGGAAGCTGAGCTCAAAGTAGTAGTTATGGGTATCCAAATGTCCTAGGATAAGGGTGTGCATCAACTACATGTTGAAAATGATTCTAAGTCAATTCTTGATCTTTTGAGGAGAAACGATGTTAATTTGCAATTTTGGAGCTTGATGAGTCAATTTAGGGAGTTGTTGAAGCATCCTTGGCAGGTGAAGCTTTCTCATTGCTACAGAGAGGCAAATAAAGTTGCAAATAAGCTGGCCAATCTAACAGTCTCTTCTTCTTTGAATTACTGCTTTCTCGAGGTTCCTCCTTCGAACGTGATGGATCTCTTAGTTCAGGATTCTCATGGTATTACATAGCTTAGAGTTGTCTCGTTTAATCATTAAGTTTTGCTCTTTTAGGTCTCCCCCTCCTTTGTATGAAACAAAAAAATTATCTCAAGATATATTTAATAAAACATATTTCCGAATCAAATTATATATCTAAATTAAATTTTGTTTTAATGGGTGTGAACGTAATTCTCTTTTAATTTAAAATTAAAACCTCAATAGAAAAAAAATTAATTGTGTTACATTGCATTACAGCTAATCAAAAACAGTAGCATTAGTTAGATTGATATTCAGAAAACATAGAAAATAAATGCTGATGGTCATTGCAAAAAAACTAATCAAAAGCAACAGAACCTCACAGGAAGGTCCAAGAATTCAATATTTTATTCATCTTAAAATAATTAGCATTAATTAAAAAGACAATAGGGTCAATGTCAAAGAACAGCACATGGTTAGTAACCAGCGTTGATGTCGAAAGAGAAAGAAAGACGGGGGAGGGACCCTCCCTCTCCCAATTGCAATTACAATAAAAGCAAAGGAATGAGAAAATTAACCCATCATAAAGAAAATTCTTATAAATAATACTATGGTATACATTCAGCCAATTAAAAATAAAAAATTATATTTTGTAATAATTATTTTAATGATGTATTAATTCTTAATTGGATGAGTGTGCATAAACACTAAGTAAGAATCACAAAATATATAAAATCAATCCTTCCGATCTCATGTCTCAAAAGGCAATACGTCAAAACCGCATTGGTTACGTCATGTTTAAGACCAATGAAAATTGGACACATGTCCGCGTTCAAATGGGATTGAACGTATCTGATCTCCAAATTAGAGTAATGGGTTCAAAATCATTAGGCTCCTTGTTTGTTCCTTAACAAAATAAAAGACTATTTGTCTTGCTTGGGTTGGAAGCATTGCAAGGGAAGTGAGAGGATGCTTCTTCCATTGAAACCAAAAGAATAAACAAAAGGAAGCAACACTCATGCCTAAACAAAATAGGACATCAATAATATATTAAAAAAAATAAATAAAAATAATATTATTTAACAAGTAGATGAATATATAAAATTCATTTTACTTAATTTATAGTTACTGTGGGTAATATTATATTGTAGAGAAAATTATGGTCTCCATATTCAATAATAATGTGCATTTCATTTAATAGAAAAGCGATGATTATGGTAGTTCTTATGAGTCAAATTTGTCCATATATATTGCAATCTTTTTATGGGGTCTTGGTCATTCTCTTGTTGATAATAAAACACAACTGGTAGTTGCATATGCTTCATACACATATTAATGTTTAAGCAAAACAACTGTAAAGCATTTTTATTCTTTTTTTTTTCCTACTTATTTTTTTATATATAATATAACCATATGTAATTTCCTTGCATTTGCACTAGCGTTTATTAATCTTATGCAATTTATTATTAATTAATTATAATAATAATTATTATTATTATTTAAATTCTGATAATTAGTAGTTAAATTAGCCTTTCAGGGCTTCACATTAACTGTGGATATTATGTTTATTGAATATAAAGCTTAACAAATTTAGATAAAATTATCATTATTTTGCCAAAGGGTACGTGCATTTTCTATCTTAGTGTGTATATATTTTTAACCAATTAAAAAAATTATGATAATTATTAATTAATTAATTAATAATATATTAATTGATTATCTGTTTTATAATAAAATAAAATTGACTTAAAACTTAATTATACCCATTTATTTATTAGAAAATTTCAATTTAGTTAATTTTTAACTTTTTACTCAATTTAGCTTAAAAACTTTAATTTAAGTTTAATTTAATATAAAAAGTTAAGAAAATAAAAAAAAATTAAGCTTCTGAATTTTTTGATTTAAATAAAAAAAAATTAGTTTCAAAATCAAGAAATTACACTTATTGATTTTTAATTTAAATTAAAAAAATTAATTTATAAATTTTAATTTTTATATTAAATTAAATTTAAATTAAAATTTTTTGGATAAATGAGATCAAAAAAAATTTAAAATGACTTAAATTAAATTCCTTTAATAAATATAAAAATTAAATTCGCCAAATAAAATTTCATTTCTAACAGTTTTTCATTTTAAGATTTTTTTTAAATAAAAAAATGTGAATATTTTAAAAAATTTATTGAAGGAGAAAATAAAAGATTGCATAAATGGATACTCAATGGATGAGAAAGTGGAGGTCTAAGAAAGCTGGACCGTAGATGTCTCAAATAGTAACGATTTTGACTCCCGTGATCTCGTGATATCTTGAAGATCGAAACAGAAACATCGTATCGTGCTGCAAAATAATCATAATAATAATTGAGGGGGTGATTCTAACGTGCGCGTAGAACGCGGTGCACGATTATTGGCGAAAACACCGCTTTTGGGCCCATTAGTTCTTTAGTGCTAATGCTGACGTCATTTACTTAAACTTACTAAAAAACAAAACTTATGTAATTTACAATTCATTTAAAATAAATTATTTTTTTATTATATTTCAATTAAAATTAAAATTTTATTTTAGAAACAATTCTAATATTATTAATAAAATTCTATTAATATATAATTATTTTGACCTTATATTTATTTTTTAATCTAATAATGAAAATAACATTATCATAAAATTTTATATAAAAATCCTAAATATCTCAAATATTTTTTTATAAAAAAATTCAAAAAAAATTATTTAAGTCAAGTTAAATAAAAATTTATTTATTGTTTAAATATCTCCCATATCTCTAGCTTATGTTGTATATTCTTTAAATCCTTATTAAGAATAATTTTTTTAAAAAAATAAAATTTTAAATAAATTTAGCTTATTATATGATTTACACATTAAGTCAATTAAATTGTTTTATAATAATTTAAATAATAAATAAATTTATAATTATTTTTATATAATTATAGATAAATATGACCGACATGAAGTAATTTGATTGATAATTGATAAATAATGTGATAAATTGAATTTATCTAATAATTTCTAAAAATAAGTTATAATTATTAAAGAAAAATCACAATTATAACATTTTTGTTGAATATTGTAAACGTTTTTTATTTTTTTTTCTCTTACATATAAGGTGAAGATTTTGGTATTTTAACTTGTTTGGAATTTTTTTTAAATTATCTTTTAATCATTAAAATATTACAAAGAGAATGGTTAATCGCTTTTTTTTTTAAATTTAATTATAAATGAGGTTGAAAAGAAGAGAAAAATATTTTAAATATGATAATTTTTTTATTTTATTTAATAAAATTTAATTTAATAGTATTAAAATCGTATTTAAAATTATGAAATCTGAAACTATATATAATTAAAGATAATATCGTATTATTATTTGTTTTTAATTTTTTAATAATTTATAAAATAATAACTAAATGAAAGAATTTAAGAAATAACATGAAATATAAACATATCAATATAGCAAGCTAAAATTATTTTAATATAGTTGAAGTTTAAATTTAAAATTTTATAATTTAAAATATAAGGTGGAATTCATAGAGCAAGGTTAATGAAAGGAGGGGAAAAAAATCAAATCTTTATGGATGAGAGAGAGAGAGAGAGAGAAGGGCCCATTTTTAAGCTAAAGCTAATTTTAAATTTAAAATTTGATCACTATTTATTCAATGTAATCTAATTTGGAGCTTATTCTTATTAGGGACTTATATATTTATTTATTTATGATAAATAGAGTGAGGAAATATAAAACCAAGATAGCTTATTTCAATGGGCCAATTGATCAACCACCCTCTAATAAGAAAAAGATATATTTAATATAAGATTGATTTTATATAAAAAAAAAATTAATAAATTTTAAATTAAATATTATCTAAAAAATTAATTTTATAAATAATTAAAATAATAAATATATTAATATGAGCCTTTCTCATCATAAGAGATAAACATGCTCTCCTGGACAGACAAGGCCTCTGTTCATGCAATCATTACCAGTAAACATCCAAACTTCCACTAATCTTAAATTTTTGAGGATCGTTAATGATTATTTTATTTTTAATTTAATTAATTTATTTTTATTATTATGTTAATTAAAAGTTATTTATAATAATAAAATCATAATATAAATTTTTTAAAAATTACTGAGCTCTAACTCTGTATAATTTTAAATTATGTTAAAAAAAAAAAAAAGAAACCGCCGTCTTTAACATCAGTGAACAGTTCAACATTCTCTTTTTCAAAATCTTTATTTAAAAAAAAAAAAAACAGTAAAAGTAGTAAGAAAACCTCTCTTTGAATCCAAGTTTCCCTCACAGCTGTATTTGATTCCTTTAACATTCACGGTTCTACATTTCCTCTTTACTCATCATTCAAACTGAGTTTGCTTTCGTGGGTGGTTGCCAAATCTTGGATTTATACTCACACTAGTATTGTTTAAAGATAATCAAACCAACCTATTTTTATAGATTGCAGTATCTAAAGCCTACAGCTTTGAGTTCTACTAGTTTCATTTCCTTGTTAAAGCTTATATTTCCAAGCTACAAGATTCTTTTTTTTTTCTTTTTATCTACTTCACTCTCTTTCACCCCTTTTGCTATTTCTTGGGTTTTTCCATTTCTTTGTTGTGTCCTGAGTGCTGGGTTAATGAGTTCTTTTGGTGGGTCTTCTATGTTGTTCTGAACGAAAGGCAGTGATAATTAGAGAGTGTGTGGAGATTTCTTGCTAAGAAAATGAAATCACATACTTCATTGCAACTTCTTTTTGTGGTTTATCTAGTTCTTTTTGTGACCTGTGAGTCATTTCCCAAAGATGAAGGTATGGATTGTTTCCTTAGTTCTCAGATCTTGATTCTTTATGGTTTTACAGAGCTGCGTAATTGCCGAGAAACTAGGGGAAAATATGAGAAACTAGGATTCTTAATCTTGCTGTTTTGGATTTCTTTGAAGGATAAACTCTTCTCATACAAGTTTATTGTCGCTAGGCCAAATTGACTGTTGCTAATTGGATTTCTTTGAAGGATAAACTCTTCTCATACAAGTTTATTGTCGCTAGGCCAAATTGACTGTTGCTAGATTTAGTATATAATCAAATATCAAGTCTCAAGATTTAAATTCATCTCAATTCTAGTCATTTTCCTACCTTGTTCTTGGTGAATGAACATACCGTTACTGGTACTGAAGTTTTGTGATCTGAATTGAAGTGTTCAAAGCAATGTGACGGTGCTAGGAGTTACTAATCGGGAAAATGTTAGATTTTGGTGTCCATATGTAGTAGTAAGTTGCTACGAAGTTTTGTTTCTTGTTTTTCGTTACTGAATAGAATACTGGACTTTGCACAGTTTGGGCACTAAAAAGGTTCAAAGAAGCTATATATGAAGACCCACTTCTGGTTTTGTCCAATTGGAACGCTATAGATGCGGATCCTTGTGACTGGTCTGGCATTTCTTGCTCTTCTGCTGGAGACCATGTTGTAAAGATGTAAGATATGATCATCAATTTTACTAGGTTCAGGATTCAATAGGTTGCAGACTTATGCTTTCCTATAGTTAGATCCCAATATAAAGTATGTCGGTGCATTTATAGGTGAATGATGTGATACTTTTTTTTTTTTTTTTTTTTTTTTTGCAGAAACATAACTAATTCATCTATCAGGGGATTTCTTCCCCCAGAATTGGGTCGGATCACACACTTGCAAGAACTGTATGTTTCTTGCACATGATACTGAATCTATGATACATTTTAGTTTTATGCATTGCATTTGAACTTTGCTTTCTTGTGTTTGATGTTTGTAGAATCTTGCATGGTAATAAGCTGATCGGGTCAATCCCAAAAGAACTGGGCATGTTGAAGTACCTCAAGGTTTTGGATTTGGGAGTGAATCAACTAAGGGGTCCTATTCCTCCAGAAATAGCTAATCTAAACAGTGTTATGAGAATGTATATATATATACATGTGTATATATTTTTGGGTTCTAATGGACTTTAATGATTGGCACTGGTGGGATTTCTAACTTTCCAGTTTACTTTATTGTTGTAGAAACCTTCAGTCCAATGGGTTAACAGGGCATTTGCCCCCTGAACTTGGCAATTTGAAGTCCCTTGAGGAACTTCTTCTGGATAGGAATAGACTTCAAGGAACTGTTCCTGCAGGTGGCAATTCAGATTTCCCATCTAACGTGCATGGCATGTAAGTAGAATATTCCTACACCGGAAGTGTTCTATGAAGTTCAGCATTTATATTAAGCAAAATTAGTTGCTTATGCTTACTCGGTGAATGATTTTGATGTAAACTCCTCATATGGTAAATGAAAATGGGAACGCATATAGTTTGATATATGTGAGTAGACAGACAAAGAATAGTTGATGAACTGAGCAGACAATGTATGCATTGTGTAACTTTCTACCTTGTGAAAAACTTGTAACTCTTTTAGCAGCATATACAGTATATATAGGTCATACTGGCAGTCGGGCAGATGATGTGAATCTGTCAATCTGAATATATCCTCTCTATCCTCTCATGGCATAATTTGCCTTTTGGATTGGATGAAGCACTAAAAATTATCTGGAATTTAGAAAAAGTGGAAAAATATAAAAGTTAAAAAAAAGGCTGTCCTGTAAATGTGTCCATGGAGGTTATCAGCATTAATTTCCAAGGATTTTTTTTTCAGTTCTCCCTTTCTTTACATGTTGTGAGTTGTGACAACTGATGCAAATCTTTCAGTGGATATTCTTACTGGATATGGAACCTACACTTTTGGCCACCATCAGAAAATGATGAAATTTTATTAAGGATGACCGCATTGTTAGAATTCTTGTGTCTTGGGATATGTCTATTGTCTAAATATATAATCATAAAAGTTGAACAGTATCACAGTGGAAATTAAAGTACAACATAAAGTCACATCAAACTATGATATGGTTTTGATTTTGTTAAAATTGTTGTCTGTGTTTCATATCTGCTTCAGGTATGCATCAAGCACGAACTCAACTGGCTTGTGTCAGGCATCTCAACTGAAAGTGGTAGATTTATCATACAACTTTTTTGTTGGAAATATACCTAAGTGCTTGAAGTATCTTCCAAGGTACGTTTCTGTGTCTTTCTTTTGCTGGTTTTGTTTGTTCTTTAAACTCACCTTTTCCTCGATTTATGTCATGCAGCACAAGCTTTCAAGGGAACTGCCTCCAAAATAAAGATCCTAAACAGCGTTCAGCTGCACAATGTGGTGTGTATAACGAGATTTTCTTTTTGGACTTGTTTTTTGTACTTCTGAGCTGTGGAATGGATAATATGAATTCATAAGTATTTCAATGAACAGTAAGCATTTGAAGAGTAATTGGATATGCAAAAAATGAGCATGTGGTTGTGTATTGATAAGTAGACTTCATCTGAACAGATACCTAAAAATTTGAAATACCCTCCCATGCGATAAAAGTTTGACTCCATGCTGAACTTCTGTAAATGCTTTGTCCTATAGTCTGAGACTCTTAGGGTCTATCCAGAATCAGTATGAGATTTCAAGATCTTGAGGCATTCGTATTTAGCTTATCAATATTGCCATTCTCTTTAAGGTCCCATGTTTTGAAAGAATAAACCCCGTTGTATTTGGTCTATATTTAACCAGGGGCAATTTTGAAAGCTAAATACAAATTGCATGAGGCCTTATATGTCTCTTCATTGCTTGTGCCATGGTCCACATAACCCTCAATTTGGGGTAATTTGAAGTGCGAATTCTACATGATAGTAACTACAATGGTGTTCTATGGGCGGAATACCAAACTATAGTAGTTGAAAGTGATGAGGCTTGTTTTGTAGGTGGTGCACTACCTACCAAAACCAATCAAGCATTCAACCCTAATCACCGGCCTGCTGAAGATGTATCCAAACAGCATCAGGAGGCATCAAAACCTGCCTGGCTTTTGGCTCTGGAAATTGTAACAGGAACCATGGTGGGGTCACTTTTTCTTGTTGCTGTTCTAAGTGCTTTTCAGAGATGCAATAGCAAATCTTCTATCATAATCCCTTGGAAGAAATCAGCAAGTCAGAATGACTACACAGCAGTATATACAGGTTTGCTTCCTTGCTGGCAAATCCATTACCTGTGTCTCATCTCTATTAAAGCTTTAACATTATTTGTTCAACAGTAATGCATTTAATTTAATTATGTTGATTTTGCACAGATACTGAACTGTTGAAAGATGTAGTGAGATTCAGTAGACAAGACCTTGAAGTTGCCTGTGAAGACTTCAGCAACATTATTGGCTCTTCTCCAGACAGTCTGGTCTACAAGGGCACCATGAAAGGTGGGCCTGAGATTGCTGTTATATCCCTCTGCATTAAAGAAGAACACTGGACGGGCTATCTTGAGCTCTATTTCCAGAAAGAGGTAAATGATCATTATTTATTACTGCATTTGAGAGTGCACTCTTCTAAAAGGTAAGTTAAAATTGTCTTTCAGGTGGCAGATTTGGCAAGATTAAATCATGAAAATATGGGAAAATTACTGGGCTATTGTAGAGAGAGCACTCCATTTACACGGATGCTGGTTTTTGAATATGCATCAAATGGAACATTGTATGAGCACCTACATTGTAAGTGAAGTTTCTGCATTGGGACATTGGTTTTAGGTTGTTTTATTAGCTCAAAGCTGAGCAATCAACCTGATTGCATGCACAGATGGAGAAGGATGCCAGTTATCTTGGACACGACGAATGAAAATTGTAATAGGCATTGCTCGTGGTCTCAAATATCTTCACACAGAACTTGACGTGCCATTTACCATATCAGAGCTAAATTCTAGTGCTGTATATCTCACAGAAGATTTTTCTCCCAAGGTACAGCCAATACCCAACGCCTTACTCCATTCTTACAAAGAAGTGAGGAAATTATTATTTTCTACACTATAATTTAATTTTTTTTTTTAAATCCTATCAAATTTTACATCTTTATACTCCAATCACCCTGGAGAGTGGAATTTTGAATTAGCTAAGCTAGCTTGGAAGTTAGAGATCAGGATCATGATAAGACTTGGTCAGCCACTAAGTTGAGAAGTGACCTTTGAGGGTTTTCTTAGGGGCAAGTATATTTATTTCTTTATTTCAGGTTATGAAATCTGTGTAACAGACTGTTTTTTATTCCTAATTAAATAGTAAATGTCATACCAGTTTATTTCCTCGTCAAAATTCAGACTCAGAGCCGAACTCCATGAGAAATTGTGGCCTTGAGAAAATCTTCTTACTGTCTATTACAGCTGGTTGATTTTGAAAGTTGGAACAGTATTCTTTCAAGATCAGAAAAGAACTCGGGCTCCATAGGCAGCCAAGGTGCTATCTGTGTACTTACAAATTCTCTGGAGGGGCGCCATCTTGATGTCCAAGGCAATGTATATGCTTTTGGTGTGCTTTTACTGGAAATAATCAGCGGGAGACCTCCTTACTGTGAGGACAAAGGACGCTTGGTAGATTGGGTAAGGATTCTTTTCCAAGTTCAAACATTTGCCAAAATTTTCTGCACAAATATCTTGATTATGTTATTGCATAACTTGTCTACTCTGCAGGCCAAAGAGTTCCTTGAAATGCCAGAAGTAATGTCTTATGTGGTGGATCCTGAGTTAAAACATTTCACATATGATGACCTCAAAGTTATATGTGAAGTGGTAAGCCTGTGCATCCATCCAGAACCCGCAAAGCGACCATCGATGCAAGAAATAAGCAGCACGTTGGAGAGCAAAATTGACACATCTGTGTCCCTGGAGTTCAAGGCATCTTCCTTAGCATGGGCAGAGCTTGCACTGTCATCGTGACTGAGTTGATGGCATGAAGCTAACACACTGTACATCAGCTATATACACCTGTAATACTCAATTTTCTTTCATAGCCCTTGTAAATGTTGGCGTGGTAAAAGAAACTACGAGTTTCTCGCGTGACAAAGTCAGCTGCCTTTGTATACTATTGAATGATGAGTAAAGTTATTAATCACCAAATATTTGATTTTGCTTCTTCGTTAAGAATGATGTAACATTTTTCTTCATTAAAATTATTATACGGCAAGCAAAATGGCAACCAAGTCTACAGCGTTGCTTTGTACTCAGCATTCTCTCGCCATCTATGATCTACCACCACAAAAGACTTGCCACAGGAACATAAAAACTCAACAAAAGAGAAACTGAAGAGGTAAAGCCCAAGGAAAGATCAAGTTTTTTAAGTAAAAGCATGTAGAATTTTTGCTTGTATTCATTTGCATTACGCATGAGCCACCCAAAATTGTGCTCATTGATGAGCAAACTACATATATCACAAATTTAGGTACCCAACTGATAATACACGGAAATGCTACGTATTGCTATCACAATCTTTGGACGATTTAAATTAAATAAAGAGACAAAACTACCATCAATGCTTCGGACGGGAGTAGTGATTGTCATTTGGATTCCTCTTTCCACTGAAAACTGCTAATGCCTTCCTTATTGGTGGTTGGAAAGGAGCTCTTTTATCAGTATGGTGGTTGAAGATGTTGTCCGAAGCAAAGAAATCATCTCCCTATATTATATTTTAATACATCAGCTTCAGTTTAATTAGAACACGATAATTTTTTAAAATATATAGGTGCAAACAAATCTATGGATGCAAAAAAGACCACAATGATGATAGCAGAAAATGAAGGCACCCACCTCTTTATTTGCTTTCTTCTTTGTCTTTGGGTAAAGGAATTTTTTTGGGAGTTGATCTTCACGCAGAATAAGATTCCTAGCAATGGCATCCCTTCCACCTTGCGGTAAAGGCAATGAAAACTGTATGGAACAAAATGTTAACGCATATATGCTCAGACAAGCTTACCCAAAAGAAAAGAGGAGCAGAAAACAACAAAGTATCCACATCCATGCATATGGCTAAGAACAAACAGAAGACACAGAACGATAAAGATATGGTGGACACCATTCCAAGCAGATTGGCTTTCAATCTCGCAACCAATCAACAGAAAAAATTTCCCTCCTATCCTATCCATTTAGAAGCATGCAAATGAAAATATGCACATGCTTTCATACAAACATCATAATCAGTTAGTACTGGACAAGGCAAAACACAACGAGCACAAATACAAGATAACTGTGCTAAACAAGCATATGCATCAAACTTCTTATATAATTTGACACCAAGATGCAAAAAGAACAGTAGAAACTCCTATTTGTTCATATGTGTTTTTCAAATCTTTTAAATTAGGAGCACACTTACTTTTGTACCTCGCAGAGTGATTCGTGGCCGACGGTCTGCCAAAATGATTCCATTCTCTCCAACTGTAACGGCTACCTTCCGTAAAGTGCCACCATTTCCACACTTTGGACAGAAAATTCTCCCAATTTCAGCAGTCACAGTGTAGCACGCATGGCATTTCAATATCCATCTGCAAATACAAGCATCTTAAAAATAAGCAAACCATGATTACGTACTCTAGAAGAAAAACAGCAAGCTAATCCTGGACGCATAGGTGGGTCAGAATGGGTACCTTGGGAGTTGGGAATAGCATTTAGGACATAATTTCATCAATCCATCACAAAGATTAACTCCAAAAAGAATTAAGCACAGTGTGAAGGAATCCAAGAAAAAAAGCAGCTTCACTTGGTCAGCTCACTAAAGTTGCATACCACCCCCCCCCCCCCCTCTCTCTCTCTCTCTCTCTCTCTCTCTCCCCTTTTTCTCTTGTAATTTGAAAACAAAAGGCAAAAGACAAATTTATAACAAAGGCAAATTTAAAAAGCAAAAAGAACGAAAGAAAATTGTTGTACTTTACTCATGAAACAAAATTTACACATTCACCAAGCATAATTTCTTAATATCACATTTACTTCATAACAAAATCATTTAAGTTACATTTTAAAAGCAAAAAATTTGAACTTATGAAACCTAATATTTTCACCAGTATAAGGTTAAGAACCAAGTTTATACCTGTGCAACTGGCGGATTTGCTTTCCTTCAGGTGCCAATAGTCGTAATCCCATTTGCAGAAGTACATTCTGCATTGCAAAGTCACTAGTTAAACAGGCTACACTGGACTCTGATAAGGATTTAAGCGTCCAGCTCTGCTCACTATCATCATCATCCACATGTGACACATCAATACTTTCATTGGTTTGGCTTAAGATCTCCTGGTGATCTAGTTCACCATTGACAATATCAACTTCACTGGCTTCAAGAGCAGAATTTGCGTTGTTGTCAGAAGAAGCTTCCATCACCAGAGAATTAGTAAACTCAAGCCCTGCAAGGGTGCTGTTCTCTTCTTTCACTTCTTGAATAGCATTCAAAGAACCTTCTTCCAGCCTCATTAGGTTTAGTATTGAAGTAAGACCACCGTCATCATTCTTCGCCTCACCCTCCTTAGAAATCCCATTTCCAGCATCTATAGTCTCAAAATTTCGATGAAATAGTGGATCTAGGATATTAGTTTCATTAGAACTGTTGCTATTCATATTTTTCTCCAGATCTTGCTGACTATCTTTTTCAGATAATGCCTCATAATATTCACGTCTAGCTTTCCTTCTAAGATATCTTCGATGAGTACTTCGACTAACAGCAGGCATCCAATCACCAGCATCATCATCAAATTGCCCCTTAGATGCATCAATTCCATCAGCTACCATCTTCTTCCCTTCAATACTTACTTCCTTTTTCTTCTTCGGATATCTCCTATGTTTCCTCAAACCATGTTCAACATCTTCATGCTTCTCAAAATGTGTTTCATTTTCAGCTACTGTTGAACCATCTTCAGATTGATCATCTGCAGGGATAATATTCAAGCTCATCTCTTTCAAGGGAAGGATCCTTGAATGGGCGTTTGATCCATCACCAGCTTCCTGTTCTAATGCCTCCCACTCTTCCAAATTAGGAACATTAGAACCCCAGCCAGGCATGTCCTTCTCAGGAAGCCTCTTCACATTGATTGTATGGATTGGGGGAGGAGCATCCCTAACATGTTCAGTTCCATGGATCTGTACCTCTAATGTGTAAGTTAGAGCAATGAGTTTGAGGTCAACATCTGACAGGGTCTGTAAGTCACCAGTTGCCCTTGCAAATTTGATAACTGCCAAGTGACACAGAAATTTGTAAGCAACCAAGCTATTTGTTTAGGATCAAGAACAACTTAATATAGCATCCACACCAAACAGGCACCAAACAATTCAAGCACTAATTCTTCAACAATGCGTTAAATAGAAGAGGTTGACAAGTGAAATCCAAGTTGCATATTAAAACCACTTCTTTCTTGATATGCTGGTTATTTTTTCTTTTACATTTGGAAATCAACAGGAAATAATGACTGCAACAAATTGGTGAGTGGACCGATTACCTTATATTTAGGTAATTGTACATTTACGTAGTACATACCACAAAATATCAAACAACCTGAAACTTCAAGCAACTTAAAGAGCAATTTTGGAAGAAAGATTTCTCTAAGTTTCTATTGGAAACTGAAATTAAGCAGTGATGACAACCTACAATTCCCTATAGACGGAAAAAGAAAATGAGAGATTTTGAAATACTTAAAAACACAATGCAAATTTTAAACTACATTAAACCAGTTCCATCAAGAAATACACCCTTGTTTTTGGCTTCCAATAAGATCATAAAACTCTATGTAAAATAACCTTTCGTCCACAAACATTTTCTTTTCCACCTGCTTTCCCGGAGACCAAACATCGACTCTAATCACAACTTCCCTCCACTCAGTTA